>NC_092210.1:3770700-3794610 GCF_043381705.1 Parasteatoda tepidariorum
GCGAAAATACAAATAGCGATATTGAATTTTTAAATTGCGTAAATAAGAATCACGATGAATAATTTTTAGATCACGTGAATACGAATCGCAATGAGTAATTTTTAAATAGCGTACAAATACGAAAAACGAGATCTGATATTACAACTGCGTGATAACGAATCGCAATATTGGATTTAAAAATGCGTGAATACGAATCGCGACGTTGGATTTTAAACTCGCGAGAATACAGATCGCGATATTGAATTTTTAAATTGAGTGAATAGGAATTGCTAGTACGATTTTTAAACAGCGTAAAAAAAGTCGCAACACATAAGTTTTAAATAAGTTAAATACGAAAATCGATGATTGATATTAAAATCGTCTGATTAAAAATCGCGATTTTAGCATATTCCAGCGCAATTCCTAATATTTAAAATTCCGAAAATCAGCCAAACGAGAAAAAAAATCATATATCGGTGGTCGAAACGAAACACTTAGACTCCTTTCCACTCTATAGCGGAAGTCGCGGGAATCCGACTATCGTTCCGGCGGCTTGGGTCCCTAAAAATTTTAGTTTTTGGAACATGGTCGAAAATTTTAAAAATTGGGAGAAAAAAGCGGATTTCCGCTTTTTCGTGGAAGTCTTTCATCCCTTGGAGACGTGAACGGCAAAATGATCTACAATGACTCACGGCAATGCGGATTAATATTTGAAACTGAATTCAGGTTTGCCAAATTTTGGACGTTTTGTCTCAGAATGGCGCAGCTTTGGCAGAAACTGAGCTGAATGTCGCAAAATGGCGCAGTTATGCCGTTTTGTCTCAGTTTGTCGCAAATGGCGCAGGCGTAGCATCCCTGCAATTGACGGTCTTATCTGGATTTAACCGCCATTTCCAAAAAATAAATAAATAAATAGAAATGTTAGCATAGTTTTTGACAATTTTAAAAAATCATGAAATTTTGAATCATAAAAATGGCGTTTTGATACGCTAAGGACCGACGGTACGCCGAAATAGATTGGGGTTGAATTAATTGTGAAAACGTTGAATAGAACAATATGAACAGTGTCTCTTTGCATAATACGTGGCAAAAATCAACAGGGTAAGGGGAAAATAGAGAACTTTTTAAAAACACCCAATGAAAAAAGCACCTTTAAGAGCTCTTAAAAAACAAAAATCGGAAATAAGCACTTTTTAAAAACGCTAAGCGCCCTGACTCTGATACAGAATGATTTAAAAAAATTTCTTTTTAAAATCTTGTCAACTGCTGTAACAATTTCTATGTTACAAAAGTTCTAATAATGGAAAATTCAATTACTTTTAATATGAATCCAATTATTTATTACCTAACCACTTAAATACTAGTTAAACTAATTTAACTTTTAAACTTTCATATCTAAATGAAAAGGAAAATAACTTCAACCAATGTTAGAATTAATTACGTGTTAAAATGAATATAACTTTAATGATAAGCTATATTCTCTTAATTGTAAAATTGTTAGTAATTCTATCTATCTCAGATTTAGTTGAATAAACTGGATGCTAAAAAAGTATAAGTTCGTCTCATCCATAAAATATACTTTTTTAATGAAATAATGTGCATGTTTTTTTCAAGTTTTTAGTCCTTAATAATCCAGAAGAATATATAATCATTAATTAAAATTATATATTTATTTATAATTAAATAAATTGCAAATAAGAGAACAACTTTTAACTAACGAGAGAAAAAACATTTTTGTTACAATCATTGGACACAGTAAGCAAACATGCCATGCCGCTTAAATGGTCCGTTAAGGAATAATATCTTTAATTTAAAAAAAAAAAATTACACAAATAATTTCTTAACTTTCAGAAAATAAATTATTCTTATAAGACAGATAGACCAAATAAAAGAAATATTTAATGCGTGCCTAAAATTGGGACAATTTTAAATGTTAAATAAAAATTTTACATAACTTTGATTAAAACTTATTTGAGTGTAGCTGCTAAATTATCCATACAGAGCACAGACAAGAATCCACATTTTTCTTATACCTAAATTCCATTTTTTCTTTCTTTTCAATGGTTACCTTTATGTTACGAGCATTATTGCAGATTAGGGGGGAAAATAATTACACAGTAATCAATAAAAGATACTTAGTTATTAAGAAAGTAATATATATTTTATTACTTAAAACATTTTTTTAACACTAGTTAATAAATTTATGAAAATAAAATTACCTTTCTTTATACTATCAACATAAAATTCTAAAACTACTGTGAACAATTTGAGAAATCTAAAAAGGAAAGTTCGATGTAATAAATAAATCAAAAAACAAAAATAAATAAATAACAATACAAAAGAAATAAAAAACAAAAGAAATAAGAATACAAAATAAATAAAAATGCAAAATAATTACAATGCAATTTATTAAAATAGTATGATAAGTAATTTTAGTTAAAGACAACTAAAAGCAAAAGCTTTAAGAGATATTAAAAAAAAATTATTTTTTAACAATTTTGTAGGTCAAGATAGTAGTAGTACTACTACCCTGGTCAGCAAGGACTATCCCATTGGCAGGGTGCTGGACTCCTGCTCCTGAGAACAAGAGTTCGAATCTAGTTGGTCCAAGAGTCCCCGCGTAGTAAATGGGGACTGGGGCACATTAAATCTATAATGTGTAAATGCAAATAAATATTCCATTGTTCGGACAAAGAGACAGATGCGGTGAATACTGGTCTAATCTGGGGTGTTCTCTGCTATAATTTAGTCACCAAAAGGGGTGGACACTTCTCCCACAACTACCATGTGGTTGGATGTGAGCTACAATAAAGAGAGCTTGGATCCATTTAAGTGTTTTCATCGAACAATCTCTGCACTAGACATTTTATTGTTCGGAAACAACAATTTTCGAATCTCTGTTCCGAAAGGGGTTTTGATCTTTTGTTCTAAAATTGTTTGCCGGCTGACTAATCTAAACTATGGTTCATTTAGGCCTACTTCATTTTTATTCTCTGTAGTGGCTTGAGAATCTGAACAAAAAGTGATAGACCTCATTATATGTATATAAAATATAGTATATACAAAGAGAAAGGCCGGGATAGCTTGGTTGGCTGGGAAATGGACTAAGGTTTGTGAGAACGAGAATTCAAATTCAGCTGGTTGAAGACTCCCCACGTAGTAAATGGTGATTGGTGCACATTAAATATGTCGGGTCACAAAGTACACCATGTTCCCATAACAAATTATACCTCTGGGGGTTCTGAATTGGAGATTGATCGTTCTCTGGTTCAGGTCAAAATTACAATATGTCGATGAATGAATGGATCCGCCCTATAAACGGATGACATATGGGCGTGGCAGAAGTCTAACTCTTAGCCATAGATGGCGCCACTGGAAAACAAAAGCAATCACACCTCTTGCCTTAATGGTCTTTGACAACAACAATTTTATACCAAATGTAATTGTATGTATAATGTAATGTATACCAAATGTAAACATGCATAAATCAAAAACAATTTCCATCAAAAACTTACTGAGGAATGCTTAATTGATTTCCTTCTTCTGACAATTGATTTCGAAGTTCCTGAAAATTGTAATAGAATTCAACACTGGAATAATTATGCAATTAATTAAAAAAAAAATCTAGAACACTTTATAATAAAGAGTTCGAAGAAAAAAAATGCTGGTTCCTTGGTCCGAGACCACTAAAATTTGTCTCTGACCACCAAAAAATAATTATCAGTGGTTCCCTGCAAAAGAAATTCAATAGATCATTGTTGAAAGGGGGTATATTACAAATCTGCAATTTTGAGAAAAACCAAAAATACTGTGTACAAATTTCTTGATATCAAATACCGAGTAATTTTCCAGACTGCCTTAAGAGAATCCAACAGTTTGGTATCAAATTATCTTCTAACAGTAAATAAATTTAAGATTTATTATTCTCTGTTTTGTAAATTTGTTTTAAAGTTATTTACCACACAACTACATGCAAATGATTTAAAAGTTTATATGAAAAGTCAATTTGTTCCAGGTCTCTCATGCTGAGGCTTTTAAAATTTTGACAAAATTACCAAAGAATCTGAAAGTTTTAGTTTTTAATTGTCTACTACTGTATCTTGCAAAAAGCATAATAGTCCTGAATATACATTAAGTTTTATTATACTTATTTTTTTAGAACTGGAAAAAGATTTTATTAAATTTCATTAGTTATTTAAATACATAAAATTGATTTAAAATGCTTTTTTAATAAATTAAATGTTTTAATAATTAATGTTAAATTAAATAAATTAATTTTTTTAATAACTTAATGCTAATTAAGGCATAGCCAGAAAGAATGAAGTGAAAAGCACACAAATTTAAATGAACCCTATTTTACTTCCAAATATCTTTTATTCCTAAACGGTATAACTATCAGGGGTCTGTTTAGAAGAAATCTGGGTCCGTTAACGGACCCTTCACAAAATATCTTTTCATAAAAACGGACCCTTCACAAAATATTTTAACTTAAAAACGGACCCTTCACAAAATGATTTTTCTTTTAATCGGACCCAACACAAATTTGTTTATCTTCATTATTGTTTTGTTAATTGAATAAACCCTTCCCAGGGCAGAAAACGAGAAAGATGGATGTAAACGAATTAAGTTTTGCCTTCGGCAGACGATTCTTCCATTCTTCGTCCGAAATGAATATTCTGCCTTCAGCAGTATAGGCTAAATACCAAATATTTGTATGTTGCATTTCTCATTTAGAAGCAGCAATTGCTGTTTATTTTTGAAAATTTTATTTTTTTATTATAATTTTACAGTGCCGAGCATAATCTTGTAACTCCTTGAATTTAAAAACTCCTTGAAAAAGTTCTTGCAATAACTGGACCCTATTTGCACACATTCATAAAAGCGGACCCTAGCTGAAAGAATGTGAGTAATTTTTTCACAATATCACGAAAACCGGACCTTTCACAAAATGTCTGGACAGACCCCCGACTATAAAATCATACTTAGAGACATTAAAAAAAAAACCTTAGAGGAGACTACTTAGAGACTTAGACCCTGAAAATTCATGAAATTTTTCACATTATCCATTACAAGGTGAATTTTAATAACACAAGATATTTTAATTTAAAGAAATATTTAATTAAAATTTAATGCTGCAAATTTAATTAAAAACTTAGAACAATATTAACTATCAATATTTCACATTTATTGATGTCGCACTAGAGCTGCAAAATGGGCTATTGGCGATGTCTGGGAAACATCCCAGAGGATGATTCGAAGATAATGAGGACCAATACCGCACACCCTTGGTCCCTTTGCAGGCTGACCAAAATGGTCACCCACCTGAACACTAAGAGCAGCCAGTGATGCTCTACTTCGGTGACCAAATGGGAACTCTGTCTCACGATCAGCCCATTGTGGGCTTTTTGATAAAATAAAAAAATTGATTCGTTAAAAATTAAAATACTAAATAATAAAAATTGATTATAAAGTGTATTTTTATAACATAAGATATTTTAATTTAAAGAAATATTTAATTAAAACTAAATGCTGTCAATTTAATTGAAAACTTGAAATAATATTAGAATGAAACAATAACTTGGAACAGTATTAATTATTAATATTTTACATAGAACGGAAAGCAGTAAATAAGATCTAATTACATGTAAATTAGTCGCATCGTATGTAATAATTTTTAAACAATAACTACCTCTTGTCTAACTGTTTGAATTGTCTTGCATTCTAACGGTTAATTAGTGTTATGCTCATAATTTGTAAAATAATTCGAACTATAAAAATTAAATTGCATAGTTCAACAATATATTTTATAAATGAAAGTTTAAAATTTCACAAAAATATCACCAACTTTTTTATTAAAAAAACAGGGATGATGATTGGCCAAAAAGCTGAATTTCCAAGTGAGTAAATTTTACGCACATGCAATCGTTTAATATCAAATGCCAGACAATTAAAGATAATTAATAACAATGTGTTGACATAAAATTGTTTACTAATTTATTATTAAATAAATGATTACATCGATACTTAACATTTAGAAAAAAGTAAAATTACGAATTAAAAAAATAAAGCTATAAATTATATTTTTCTTCAGTTCACATATGAGACAATTATCATGTGAAAAACTGATTGATTTAGCAAATTAAAATTACTGAGAACATACATTAACATTCCATTTCTTTTAATTAATACTGTTTTGTGATTTATAGCAAATATATCAGTAACATGACTTTTTAAATTATTTCGAAAAGAAAACAAATTTTTTTCATTTGGAATCACTATGTTCAGATTACAACCTAATCTAGCTAGATCCCTGTGAAACATAACTGTGAAGTAGTAATATATATTAACTCCTTAACATTATTTTAGTTTGAAAAATTGCATGATAATCAGCAACTGTTTAGATATTTATTTCATAAGAATTTTACATTTTACAGCAACATTATTTTTTAAATTTTGGTGCAGAGTTAATTAACTCTTTTTTCAAAAAAAAATTTAATCACTTTTTATATTATTGCTTTTGTTTGCTATATCCTTCATTTTTATCTTTGTTTAATTTCGGATTGCTGCAAATGCTTCATGTTTCACAAAACAAGCGAAAAATCCTTTAATAAGATCAAATTGCATGTAATGCAGCTTGTGAATGAGGGTTGATCGAGTTGGGAAAAGTTTTATATATTCTTGTAGTAATAGCAAAACTGACACAAACAGATTTGTGATTAATTTAGTCGTTAGCCTATCTTCTAACATCTTTTGACAAATCCTACTTTTTCTTCTTTGCAAGCACAGAATGTAAGTTTGTAATATATTTTCTTCCAGTTTCGCTGATGTTGTAATGCCCACATATACTAATAATGGTTGATAGAAAAATAGTTGCGATATAGGAATTTTGAATCTTGTAAATAAGAATCGCAACGAACAATATTCAAATAGAGTGAATAAGAATCGCAACGCGCACTTTTAAATCACATAAATAAGAAAAGCCATGTTGATACTAAAATCGCATGTATAAGAATCGAGGCATCAGCAGATTCCGGGCTTCAGCGTCGTTTGAATTACAAAAATACGAGCTATCTAGGGACCGGGTAAAAATGCGGAAAATCTTATCTTCTGCGCGTAAAAAATAGCCATGTAGTTTGAATTTTCTGTTCATCTTTGAAAATCGGAAATAAATATAATTAGTTTATTTCAAAGGCTGAATTTTTTGAAAAAACAAAATATTTATATTAAAAAAAAAAGCGAAACTCTTAGAGAATTAGAGTTTTCGATTAAAAGGCTGAAATCCGAGAGACAAAAGTGAAAAAGCGGGAAAATCTCAGCTCTGAAAAAAAAAAAATAATAATAATATTTTTATTGCTTTTTATAAGATGCACAATCAACACAGAAAAAAAAATTAAAAATAAAATACTGAATGATTTTAAACTTATATTAAATAAAAAACTAATTTATTTTAAATGAAATAGTATAATGGTCAATTTTTTAAATTAAGTATGAAATTCTAGTTTTACCACTGATATTAAGTTTATAAGATTAGTATAAAGGAACAAACTTTTAACATCAAAAACTAGAAAATAGTAATTACTGGGTATCTGTCCTCAGAGCAATTTTTCAGGTTATTGGAAAGGTTAAAAGAGCAGGCACCGCCTCTTAAAATGGGTTTGGCGCTGTCTTCTAATTCTGAAGAAATAAAGCTCCACATCTTTTCTTCTTTTGAGAGGAAAGCCTCAATTTTTCTCCAAAGAACATCAATCTGTAAAATTAAACATGAGAAATATATATATAAGAGTTCAAAATCTAGATCAAACATGAAAAAAGATACAGAAAATGAAAATTATTTAAAAAATAGATAAAAATTATAATAAAAATCCGGAAAAAAAGAGATCTCTTAATCTTTTATTACAATTATTTTTTAAAAATAATTTTCTTTTTCATTTTCTGTAATTTTTTCTACATTTTCTCTGCATTTTAAACTTATTTCATGAGTTCTATATACTTGCACCTTATGCGCAGTAAAAAAAAAAAAAAAAACATTTCATAGTTTTTCTACTTTTTCTTTTCGTACTTATCTATTGTGATATATATATTTATACATATATACATAAATTGTATTTAAAAATGAATGGAAATTAATTTCTCTTAGAAAATATACCAAATGTTATATTTTAGGAATAGAATTTCACAGAATGGAGATTCAACATAGATATTTTAAAATACACAAGTATACAAATTACAGGTAAAAAGCAATACTTTGCATAAGAATAGGAAAAAATTAAAATACTCAATGCTATATAGTTTATTAGTAGAATCACACATCAGTCAAATATTTAACTTGTGATTAAGAAAAAACATTAAAGATGAAAATTTAATTTTTAAAAACAATTATTACTAACTAATTGAATAGTTTTGCTAAACTGCAAATAATTGTTGCATTTGGGGAAAAAATAGAAATCCATAAATTTTTAAACTTGAGTATTTGGTATCAATTAATGTTTTAATTTTAATAAATCAATGGAAATGTAACCAAGTCGCAGCAGAATTTTTACAGGAGATAATAGTAATAGATATAGTTAAAATAAATACACTAATTTGCTGTTAATGTCATAAAATTTACTGTAACAATAAGTAAACTAAGACATAGCCAATGAATTTTCCAGGCTTAAAAAATTACATAGCATGAAAAGCTTGGCTTATGCAAAAATTTTGAGTATGTAGCTTTTACTCTTACAAGCACAGCCAAACATGTAAATATTCAGAAATATCGTAAAATAAAATTTGTAGCTGTGCTTAGATTGTATGAACATGGTAGAGAATGCCAGATGACACGGATAAATGGTACCAAAGGGAGAGAGAAAGTAGGCTCATTAAAGTGTCAAAAGGCTGCAGTATACAAATACGAAGTGTTTATAGTATGGAAACATAGGAGATAGGAGCTGTGATAGAATTTGATGAATGGATACTACTAGTTGATTCATTGCTATTTTATGCGAAGCCAGGAGAGCCGTATTAAGATCACTGTACTTTACTGATTGTGTGAGCTGCATTAAGTTCACGGTGGTGGTTGCTCCTGTGTTGCTATTAGCAGTAGAGTATATGGAGGCTGACATAGTGCGCGATCGAAACTGAGTAGAAACAGCGCAAGGAGGTGAATAATGTTGTAGTCACAAGTAGCAAATCAACTGTTCAATATAGACCAGTGGTTCCCAACCTGGGGCGATAATCCTTAGGGGGGCAACGAGCATTCAAAAGATAAAAATTGCTAATAATATTAATAACATAAGCTATTTGAGATCGAAATTGAAAACATATATGAAACTTATGGTTCTGGTGTAGACAAAGAATTATGATAGTTAAAAATTAAAAAATTTCAAGTTAAGGATCGTTTTTGTCATACGTTTTGGTATTGCAGTTGGAAATCTGACCTTCAAGACTTCTTTTTTGTTGAAAGTCATGGTCTTTTATATACCTTCTTCTCCTCAAACATTCCTCTCTCGTCTCCTTCCCTGCCCTCCGATTTTAAAAGGCATGTAATAGGAGAAACATATTGATAGACGAAACATTTATCGCTAGATAACCCGGAGGTTTGGCAGTTATAATATGGCTTTCAGGAAAACTTCAGACATCAGTGTTGCATCGTTGCTAGTGCTATGGTTACAAGGAAAATTCACTTTGTGTAGGTGAGCGTGAGGGGAATAGTTTTGTCTTAATCTTAGCATAGGTAAACCAATCGTCACATTCATTCCTTTACTGCACCCCCATTTGAAATGTGCTCGTTTGTAACCATAGAAGCAGACATCCCCAGACCAGTTTCTTATAGACCTGAGAACTAAAAAAAAGTTGTAGAGAGAAATGTGGGAAATGTAACACTATGCTTTTGAAAAGTAGTTCTGCATTTTCTTGGAATTACAGTTTTAGTGTGAGCACAATTATAAAGATATATTGTATAGTAAGACGATTTTATCTTGAAACATGTAGGAGATGAATTAGTTTCCAAGGCTAAATAATTGGCGCTTTGGCTATGTTTTTACACAGGTCAGCCAACTCTTCGACTCTCCTCGCCATTGCTACAGTGCCCTTACTCTTGAGCAGTTCTTAAATCGTTTTCTTTCCCTTGCATCGCTTAATTGTTTTTTTAATTTCGTAATCAGTTATTGACTACTAATTGTCAAGTTGTTTTAGACTGTTATTAATTGTTTTTATTGTTATTAATTGCTACTTGTTTTTCACCGTTTTTAATTGTTAGCTTGTTTTCCACAGCCCTAAATTGTTAGCTTATTTTTTATAGTTATAGCTTCCATGCATTTATATTGAAGTGTCAATAGATTCAAAAAGGAAGTGGCATCAGTATTCATCCGAATATTTAAAATTCGGTTTTAGCGCGTCATTGCAAAACGTGCAGTTTCCATATAGTCTTTTGTGTGCTAAAACATTCACTGGTAATGAGGCGATGAAATCCTCGCGAATGAGAGACCATTCATTGAGAATACATAGTGTTAAAGTAAGCAAACCTTTAAGTTATTTTCAAGATCTGAAATCTAAATATGAAAAATGGCTTCATTTGAATGAACTATTTAAAAAAACAAACAACCGATTTTGACTAAGATCTTCTTGCTTCCTACGAAGTTTCTTTATTGATTGCTAAACTTTTTTTGTCTGCTACTAAAAAATTGTTGAAATCATGTTGGGTGAGGGATCGAGCTATAAGATAAGTCACTCTGTTTCTCTGAGCAATAATACTGTTTCCAGGCATATATTTATGAGATGGCCGCAGACGTTGAATCAAAACTGATCAAATTTTTGAAAGAAGGTACATTTGCGTTGCAGATTGATGAATCAACTGTGATAGATAACAAAGCTATTGCATTAGCTTACGTGAGATTCACAAATGAGACTGCCACAGTCATAAATTGTTAAGCCAGGAGATTAACGAGGAAATGTTGTTTACAGGGACTTTGATCACTGACACAAAAGGATCGCAGATTTTTAAATTGGTCAAAGATTATTTTGAGGAAAAAGAAATTCCCCTTACAAATGTAAGTGCCTGTGCAACAGATGGTGCTTCTGCCATGTCGGGTCGTCATACTGAACTGGAATTTCATGCACAGGTTAAATATAATATCAATAGTACTCAATTCAACACAAATTACTCACGTTATTCTGATGCTCCTTATTTTTCATGGTTAATCCTTTTAGGGATTTCTCAACCAAATTAGGGCTATAAAACAAAAAACACATAAATAAATAGTTTTGATAGACTAATTTTAAAAATCAAAATTTTTGATAGCTTACAAAATTTTAATGGCTGCCTTGATTTTTTCTTCTAACAAAGATTGGCTTTTTGAGTTTGATAACTCTAGCCTTTCAACACAATCATAAAATTTCCTAAAAAAATAATTAAAAAATCATAAGTGATTAATTGTATCTGCAAATTTTCATCATAAAAATATAATTGAATATTTATCTATAGCCTATTGGTCAAAAGTAGTCAACAGAGCCTTTTTAAGCCTATCATCCATCAAGTCTTTCACCCATCTTTTTCCAAGTCACCATGTTTTCATAATGCAGGAAATATTGAGATAGGTCAACTCTAAGACTATTATGATAATTGGGATAATACGATAATGAACGAGTAAAATTAATATGGAGGAAAGAAATATTAGCATAAATAGATTTTTCTCTGAAATATTTTCCCTATTAGAGACAAAGAAAATAAAAAATTTTCTTTTTGAAAAATTCAATTTTTTTTCCCTTGATAAAGAAATTTGAGATTATAATGTACTGCTTTTATCATTTTTGTGAGAGCTTTATTTGAATCTCAAATTATAGATTAAATTAACACTAAATTTTTTCAAAGTCACATTCATTAAGATAAATAAAGACATCAGATTTTATTGTGATAATCTAACTTTTTTAATCTTAATTATGCAGTTTTAGAATTTTTACTCAAATTAAAAAATTTAGAAAATTTTAATCAGAATATAAAATTAATTTTAAAAACAAATGCAGTATTGCATCATTTAAATATCAAATAATACAATGAAAGATAAATTTGAGAAAAAAATAAATAAATATTAGATTATTTACAACTCAATAAAATGAAATAAATTGATTAGTAGACAGATTGATATCATACGTATGTTTATAAAACAAACTTAGAAATATTTAAAGTCATCCGGAATTTCTTCAAAGACATGTTTTAAAAAAAGAACAACAACAAAAAAATTTTTTTTGGAAAGATTAAAAAAATACCTTAAATTCAAACAAATTAAATTTAATGTAGTACCAGAAAGATAAAATTTTTCACACCTACTTTAAAAAATAAACTTTTTAGATGGAATTTTAAAAACATATATATTATTTAAGAATTAGTTTGAGCATTCATGCTTAAGAGTCTTTAATCAAAATTATTATGCTATTTGAATTATGAATGGAATACATATTTTTTAGTAGTGCATAGGTTTAATATGTGATTTATTTAGCAGTATTATTAAAATGTGATTACATTATTTTAACAGTTCCTTATATAATTATAAAATTTTATCTCAACATACTAATTTAAATAAAATATTGTAAACTTAGTTATTTTAATTTCTTAAAAAAATGTTAATTTTTTTCCTTTTTTCCAATTGTTGTTATTCAGTTTCTGCTAGTTTAAAAATTATAAGTTAAATAGCTTGAAAACTAATACTATTATTTAAACTAGATTAGAATTATAAACTGTCTCGATATTTGATATTTCCTCTTGAAAAAAAAAAGCTTCTTCTGCCTGGGTTAAAAGAAATATAATTTTTCAAGGGAGGACTTTTTCACAGTTGAAGAAACTTGCCATCCCTACTTAAAATATAAAAATTACATTTATAAAGAATTAAAAGAAATAAATTTAAAAAAAATGAAATAAGTCATACCATTAGTTAAGCAACTTACTTAGCAATGCAAAAATAAGCTTCCAAATGAAATTTAGTCGTATCTGTTAATGACCGAAATTTTTCAACACTTGCAATGGAGGTCAGCTTCAGCATTTCGATGGCATGTTTCGTGAGTTTAGGATCGAATTTCGGTCTCCTGAGCATTGGTCCAAAGGTTTTGTTTACTTGTTGGACAACATGTGTGGAAAAAGCCAAGTACAAATCAAAAAATGCTGTCCCACCAAATGAAGAAAAAACAGAATTTAAAACTGGAGGGAATTTGATCTCTGACACCTATGAAAAAGAAAAGAGAAAAATTATAAGATTTAGTTTAAAAATAAAATATCACTACTTTTTTTTTTTACAAATACATATCTGCCAACTTGAAAAGGAAGAAAAAAAAAGAACTAATTTAAATTTCATGTTATTCAGGGTGGCCAGTCAAATCAGATTTCCAGGTTTTTTCCAGTATAAAAAAAATTCCCAGATAATTCCAGGTTTTCAAGGTGGGTGGCCACGCTGTTATTGTTTGTACAAATATAAATTTTACATGCTAATATAATACAAATTACTATTTATTATCGTTTAAACTATTTTAGAAGTATTTTAAAAAAAGGGTTTAAAAACCATGAAATTTATGGGAATAACTGAAAAAAAAATTGATAAAACCATGTGTATTTACGACTAAATCACAAGACTCGGATGCACCAAAGATTCAAGTGTTGTAATAAACATCATATCAAAAATGTCAAGATTTAAAATAGAAAAGAACATACAAAAATTATAGAATTATGGCATCAAATAGTGTGCTATTTAAATTGTCTGTATAATAACAATATTGAGATTTTAAAAGATTATGTAGGAATCAACAACTGCGAAGAGAAAAAAAAATGAACGAAACGGCTCATAGATTTAGCAGAAATCAAGAGCGTGAAATGTAATTAGGTAAGTTTCAAATTTCCACAAACACAACGGCCTATAGGGAGCGTTGTTACTTGAGTCGAATCAATACTAGCAGAACATGTTCAGTTCCTCTAGATTTCTTCAGTGAAGCATGGTTACGTCCCTTCCTTATTGTGCCTTACAAAATTTAAAAATAAAAAAATGTTGGATATTAATGCAGGTGAAAACGAAATAGAATCTCATTAAAAAAGGAAAATTTAAAACATATTGGAAAAATATCTGTAAAAAAGAGCAGAAAAATAATATGCATCTATATTCTTATTAGAGAGAAATCCTAATCCATGAAAAATTGCTCTACTAAATTTAATGATCTAATATAAAGAGTCGATTTAAACCTTACATCCGATAATTTTCAGAATGAAATTACTTAAAACATTAAAAGTATACAGAAACATATAATGTTATATCATTTGATTTTGTAGAACAAGTTTTTTGACAAAAATTTTTATCGAATAATGAAAAATTGACATTAAAAATTTCTCATATATAAAAAATTTTCAATTTGTGTTAATTTTTTTTCTTTTAATCTTTAAGTTCTTAATCAGACTTCTAATCAGAAAACCATTATGAACCATCATCAAATTAGGAAGGGAAAAAGTTACAAGTTAATTATTTGCTTCATAAATACAGAGAATCCCAAAATAAAATGTTCTTTGATTTAAAAGTTTTATCCTCAAATAATATATACATAGATTATCGCTTCATAACTTTAAAATGACATATCATACTATAACATTTTATAATTGTAAGGTCTCGATATAAATTTCAATATATAACTTAACCGAATTCTAGTTAAATTAATCATTTAAAACTAAAAATACTTAAACAGAAAACATTAAAAATTAATGCAAATGATGCTATTTCAAGTAAGCCAGATTCTTTATTGTTTTTTAAATTTAAAATGAAGTAGGCAATGGACTTTTAATATCTTCACTTTAATTTACAATGAATTGAACTGAAAGAGTGTATTTAGCCGCAAAATAAAAAAATATTATTTTAACGCAATACGCATTCGTAATAGTATATGAACATGAACAAGGAAGCTATCAGTTTACAGAAATGATGTTGGAAGTTTGTTGATAATAGAAAAGAATACTGAAGGTAGAATCTTCCAGAAAATACAGCAATTTTCAGCACAGATAACCGGCTGGTGCATAACAAATCACAGACTCTGAAACTTCAGACGAATCACATTAGACTCGCAAATCAGAACACTATTGTAGTCACAAACAGGGTTGGGGTTTTGGACGTCCTAAACTGGTTTTGGACAGGACATGTGGGTTTTGTCTTAAACTGGGTAAAACTGTCCTAAACTGGGTAAAACTGTCTTAAAGTGTCCAAAACCTTGAACTTTGGTAAAAGGTAAAAATTCTATAGGTGTAACCATTGTACACATAATAATTACATGTATCAATAAATATTTGATATTTTTTATACAATTTACTATAACTTATTAAAAGAAAATAATATAATATAATAGGAAAAGGTTTATAATTTTTGAAGCTCCACAATTCATTGAACAACAAAAGTGAATACCTAATCCTTTAAATATAAATATGCTTTTAATACTGATAAATAATATTTTTGCATAAGGATAAATATGGCAATATTAAAAAATAATAATTTTTCTTAAAAAAAATACTAAATTTGTTCAAAAATTAACCTTTTATTTTTCACAATATTTTTTTTAAAAAATTTTATAATTTCTGCATCACAGGATGATAAAAAAGACATCTTTTTTAAAAAAAATTGTTTTTAAATATAAATATATTAGTTTAAATTGAAAATACAAAATAACTGAAAAATGTATTAACAGTTTTGAAGGGCATAACATCAGTTTCAGTTACTGACACTGGTGATGTATCACCACTATGCTGAAAGAATTGAACATGAATGAAATAAAAGTATTCTTGAATAGTACTATAGATAAATAAACCTGTTTATGTTGAACCAAGTACTTAGTCCCTAATATTATAGTTTAATTTATTTAAAAAAAATTTTATTATAGTTTAAGGGTTAAAAAACTGGGATGGACACTAATTTAATTTAACCAGCAGTACATGATATGAACATAAAAACCTAGTAATAAAAAAGTTGAAAGTATGAGCTTACCTGAGCTATCTGTGTTAAATATTCGAAGGTAGTTTTAGAAAATTGTCTCTGGTCTTTAACATCCATTAGAGGCCAAATTATACTGAAATATGAAATTAAAAAAAAAAAAAGTTCAGGGTTTATCTATTTTTAGACATTAATTGCAAAACTATTTTAAAATGCTTTAATGCAGGAAAAATGCTAGCAAGTGATGAAAGAAGAAATGGTTGTAAAAGTTATGAAGGAAAAGTATATTAATGAAAAAGTACTGCCAAAAGGGACTAACGTGAGACATTCAAAATAAAGATATTAACACATGATGAAATCGGGACATTTTTGGGTACAAAATAGACTATTAAAAAGAACAAACCAAAACTCTACTTATATAACTCTACGTAATATATCTATATAAATTACTACTCTACTCTAAGTATAATAAGTGAAAATCCTATCCATAAAATATTCATTTTTTAATTTCTGGGGCACTTAGCTCAGAGCAAAAGATTCAACAATTTCCAAAATAAATCTATTAACAGTGGATAATAAAGAATCAATAGATAGTAAACTTTTATACTATTGTTGCCTTAAAAAAATAATAATCAGTATAAATTAGTTAATATTCTCACAAACCAACAAATTATTAAAATTTGTTATCAAATTTACATTTGTAATTTAATCCTTAATCAAATAATTTTCAAGTTAAATTTCAACAATCTCGAAACGAAAACTCAACAAAAATGCAGATCAGCATTTTCTGCCAGAGTAATTTAGAGAGTGATCCCTCAATTCCCCATATAAAAATTCTATGATTGTTTTAATTATTTATTTTTCATAAAATGACTGAATTCCTAAAATGCTTGAAATAATAAATCCTGCCATGAAATTATGTGAGCTACGTATACAATTAAAAGATGGTCTTATTGAATTTTACTGGTTTAATAGCATTATTAATAAAATAATAGATCAAAAAAAAATTCTTATATTTTTTTTAAAATCAAATATTTTAAATTTTGCATCAATATTTAAATCAGGGTTCCCACTCAATTTCAGAATTTTCCAGGTAAATTTCAATGAAAAATGAGAACATATTTTCATCAGTAAACTTTGATTCTTTTATTTATAATGTGAAATATTAGATTTCCATGTAAAAAAAAAAATTATTAAATGAGGATGGGAACATTTAAGTTTGACTAAAATGCAAAATTTTTTAACAAATAATTGTAATAAATTTTAGAATTATTTAACTTGAATCTCAATAACTGATTACTATTACTGACAATTTTAAGAATGGTTATTCTCCAGGTATGATATAGGAATTCTAGGTTTTTGCAAAAAAAATTGCAACTTTCCCTGATTTTTGGAGTAAAAATAAAATTCCCTGACAATTCCAGGTTTTTCCTGCTCTCCCAAAATGTTCTGAACACATACAAAAATCAGAAATATCAGGATGCCTATTTTTTGAAATTTTTTACCAAGAATATCAGGACAACTTTGACCGCTGTCATGAGGTCTCTGATAAATTCTACTGAAATTTTCCTGCTAAGCAATATTTCCCAATTAATAAGATAGAAAAACTAAATCTTTAATGAAAGGTTTTCAGCTTTAAGTTTAGAAACAGTTGGGACAAAAACTGAGAGGCATACTGGAAACTCATTCAAAAGAAGAATAAAAATAAAAAAGATTTGCATTAAATTACCTTTTTCTCCTCTTTTTTGCAAGAAAAACTTTGAAAGACTTCAAAATTTTTGCAGCGACTATAAGATTTTATTCAGTAAGAACTGGTGAGTATTTTAAACCATTAAAGATTAGCATATTTGCTTAGTTTAAATTACAGAGTATCTACAGGCCATGGCCAAATTATTAGACGCACTTTAAGATTTTATGTAAAACCTTAATTATCAGGTACCATACTATACTACACAGATTTATTGCTATTAGTTATTTATTTAAAAGCACAAATATTATAATTGCAAAAAATTAGCTAAACATATTAAAAATAATTGAAAATTAAACAGTGTGTACCTAAATTTTCCTCCACATTCTTTATTCAGTTTAGAGAGTAAAAAGTGAGTTACAACTTCCATTCCTTTACGATTCGGCAGCAGAAACATTTTCCTGAAATAAACAAGAATGTAAACTAAATGCAATGAATAACTAAGGGCAGAAGAAGTTATTAAGTCAATCTGCAACACTATGTTTATGAATTTCCAATTATATGCAATCTTAACTGTCAGATACTATAACTGTTAAGTCTTTATCGTATCTTTAAAAAAAAATTTCAACTAAAGTTTTCTCATCTTATTATTGTACGTAAAATCTGTAAATTTTGCACAATGACAGAGTTGCACAGGAGAAAAAATAGGCTCTCTCTCTGAAAAGGACACTTTAAATTTTGAAAGGGTACTCAATTAACATTGTAAATATTTATTAAAATGTATAATAACTGAATTTTGTCATCAACAATTTTTTAACAATCTGCTACATTTTAGACTTTCAAATCTATGACTTTCCAGGATTAATTCAAAGAATTTTTCATGATTTAACAGAGTTAATATTTTCTCCAACAAAAACACATCAATAAATTTAAAAAAACATTATACTAACTTTAATTGAAATGATAAGTGCATAACCAAAACTGCTATACTCTGCATCTTCATATTTATAGATTTTAAATTTAAAAAACAGAGCTAAGAAAGAGTTGAAGCAATAAAATAGCTGAAAAATAAATAATTTTTCAGCTTTTAACAAAAAATAAATAACAAAAGCAAATAATATTTTTTCTTTTTTTATGCAGAATTCTATTCTAAAGATACTTTTCTTGCTTATCTGAAAGGAAAGAAACACTCCAGATTTTTCTGTTCTCATTTCGGAATTAAAAAAAATCCGCACATGGCTTGCTTCAGCTAGACTTTTAAATTAATAAAAAAATAATGAATAATAATAAAAATTCTGAAATCACAGAAGTTTAAAAGATAATTTGCTCTAGAAACGATCGTTTTTCTTTCATTTTTACAAGGTCTGGCTATTAATTTCCAGGACTCGTGGAATAACTGAGAAGAAAAAAAAGTTAAACACATAGCCATTTAATATTATTCGAAGTAATCCCCATCAGCCGTAATGCACGTCTGTACTCGGTTATACAAATTTCGGAAAGAAGTTTTTAAGTCCTCTTTTGGAATGCTCTTTATTAGTGACGTTGCAGTTTTCGTGAAGGCTTCGACTTCCTGAAATCTTGTTCCCTTCAGTGAATTTTTCTGGTTAAGAAACAGGAAAAAGTGTGTGCTAGGTCTGGCGGGTATGGTGGATGCTGCGACTCGCTGAGCTGAGAATCGCCTCACAGCAAACGCTATGTGTGGACGCGACCATTTTCAATTGCTTCCGGCTTGCGTACGAACTGTGTGCGGATCATTTTCCACGCTTTTGCGTTCGTAAGCTTTTTTAACCATTCAAAAGTTCTTCACCGAGATAATGCTTCCTTGCCGTAAACTTGTTTTAACAATTTGTAGGTTTCTGCAGCTGTCTTGCACAATTTGAAGTAAAATTTAATGTTAATTCTCTGCTCCATTTCACTTCGACAACAGGAATTTAAGAGCTCCGTTTTAATNCATTTCGGAATTAAAAAAAATCTGCCAATATGGCTTGCTTCAGCTAGACTTTTAAATCAATAAAAAAATAATGAATAATAATAAAAATTCTGAAATCACAGAAGTTTAAAAGGTAATTTGCTCTAGAAACGATCGTTTTTCTTTCATTTTTATTTCTTTAAAAACACCATAATTTTTAAAGAACTTGATAAAACATTTTATATTTTAATAAAACATGACTGTGAGTGAGGATTTTGTTACATCAGATATTCTGAACAGATTTTTCGGACACCTGAATCTGACTTTCCACGATTTTTTTAAAAAAAATAGTTGAAATCATGACAAATTTTGTTCAATACTGAAATTCATAACTTTTCTTGATTTTCCAGGTGCGCTGATACACTATTTCTAGCTAAACCATGGCAAAGAGTCACAAGTATTGCACCCTTAGGTTAGTGCGTTTTCTTAATATCCAATTTCTAGAGGAAAAAATATTTCTGAACCTTTTCTAATACTGATAAAAATGAAGTGCATCTACCACTACAAAAATAGAATTTAATAACAAACAAAAATACCATGGTTGACATTGTCGATAAATTTTTTTTTTCTAGATCTAGATCTTTTTGTTTCTTTATTAGTAAATTACAGCTTTTTGCCAAAATGAACAAAAGATCTGCAGATGTCGGAAATAATTATCAGTACACGCTTTTGTGCTAGAGAGTTTCTGCTACCAGGTTGTTCTATATAAGATTATATAGTCATATCAAATTAATTATTAGCAAGAGAAAAAATACATAAAAACACTTTATATTAGTAATTGTTACACAAGTAATTGTTACTTACTTGTCAAACACAATTTTATGTTCCTTGCTCATTGCAGTCACATCAAATCCAAGTGCCAATAAACTGTTAAAGAAAATATTCTGCCGCCTCGGTGACGCACCAATATAGTCCATGCTGAACTATTTACAAGATCATCTATTAGAAATTGAAATTAAAATATTAATGTATTTAATATAAGGAAATTAAAAAATAAAAAGTATTTTTAATGATAATACTTAATTGTATATTTAAGTACACTTAAATTCAGGGTTGGGATTTTGGATGTCCTAAACTGGTTTTGGACAGGACACGTCAGTTTTACTGTCTTAAAGTGTCCAAAATAGTGAACATTGATACAAGGTAAAAATTCTATATGTGTAACAATTGCACACATACTAATTTCATACATTAATAAATATTTATTACTTTTTATACAATTTGCTTTAACTTATTAAAAGAAAATAATATATGTGGTGTGGCTAAATCAAAAAGGGGAAAAAGGTGGGTGACTAACATTAAGTCAACTTAAGATTAAATAAAATTTAGAAACTAATTATGTAAAGGCCGAAAAAGATGATAGTGGCGTACATTGGAGGTGGGTGCAAAATTTCAGGTAAGGACGACAATGGAACATGCTGAAAAAAAGGAAGAGAAAACAACTTATACTGTAAAATTACTCACCAGGTACATTCTCTAAGATGCAAATAACCATTTTATTAACAACGGAAAACATTATTAAAAACTGGACAACTTAGCAAACATGCCAACAAAAATAAAACGGCTTCAGCCGAATACAGAAATAAGCATACACTAATGAGGGGGGAGAGTAACTACTGACTGTTTCTTCGTTATGAAGATAGGCAAGGAAAACCTCGCCAAACAAAATTACACTTTTACGAATATCGCATTGGTTGGACGGAGAAGGATCAGAGGGGCAAATCACAGAGCTGCAAATATTGGCCAACTGGCGAAATTAATTGTTAGGCTCCATGCCAAACTTGAAGCAGGGTTGTCAAAAGTGGTGACACACCTGGTAAAGAATTTCCTGGAATGTTCTGGAACATTCTTGGCGCCATCATAAGATCAAAAGGGGCGCTTTGCATTTGATGCAAGCCGAAACGTGGGAAAACGGACTTTGGGGTCACTCCTTCTCGATCCAACAAAAGGGTTTGCTGACTGGACATACATCTTGCTGTCAGCGAAGTAACAAAAGGAGGAATCTTCTTTTAAAGGAAGAACATAAATGCAGAGAAGGATTACTTTCCCAAGGTTACAAAATAAATTGAGGCTTAAAACTTAAATATTGCAGGAAATTATTGCAAGGAATTATTGAATACTGACAAATAAATAACATTAATTACAAGTGTAAAAAGAAGAAATTAAAAACCATACAATTAAAAGTTTATCACAAATTTAACAGTTACAATTATTTAAGCTGTTTATTACATTATTAACAAATTAACAATTAACAAATGATTATTAAATTAGATGAATGTTGATGATTAAATAAATTAGATGATTAGATAATGAAATTAGATAATTAGATTAGAATTAACAAATGATTTTAATTAATATTTAGTATACCATACTACAATATATAATAGGAAAAGATTTATAACTCTTGAAGCTTTATAATTCAATGAACAACAAAAGCAGGGGTAACTACCGTTTAGCTGTACTTTCACATATTCAACGTTAGGAAAAACTGTAGTTTCACATAATACTTTTAATAAAGCAAGTTCTCATGCAGACCCCGTTCTTGATACAATCTAAGGAAAAGAGGAGCTTTTTTGCCAGTCAAAAATGTTATCATAATGAAAATAACTTTTTGTACTAGTATTGTTAAATGCATGCTTTTATTAAATTCAAGTTGAAATTTAACTATGGACAATGATTTTTATAGAATTTTAAAATTGAATCCAATTTTAAGACCACAATTTTACAACAGCAAAATTATCTTTTTCACATGGCGAAAATATACAGAAATTTACCTGTCATAAATAATTTTTATTTGAAGTGATAATTTTTGAAAATATTTTCGTACTTCACAGTATTTTGTGTTGAGTTTTCAATATAATTTTTTATTTTCACAAATTATGTCTAAATTTTCACAAAATAGGTACCTCTAAAAAAAACCCAGACAGATCCCTAAAAAGTGAATACTTTATCCCTTAAATAGTGATAAATTATGTTTTTGCAGAACGTTAAATAACGCGATATTAAAAATAATAATAAACTTTTTTAATAAAATAAAAATTTGTCTTAATTTTGTTTATTTTTCAAAAATTAGCCTTTTATTTTTCACATCATTTTAAAATTGCGACATAATTTGAACAAAAGGGTTTTGGACAATTTTAGACAAAGGGGTTTTGGACAGGCAGGTTTAAACCCTGGATAAATTCATTCTGTCCTAAGCTTTGCCAACTCTGCTTAAAATTGACAATTACAGTTGCATTTGAAATTGACAATTACAGCAACAACTCTTATGGTCCAGGCAAATAACGATGTTATAACCTAAGGTCATTATATTATAAGTGCACAAAAATACTGTAAATACTAACTTATTGTCAAAAAAATACTTGAACAATTTTAACAAAGTAATTATTTACTCTATGAAGAATTTTGTAATTAGTAGAAACTACGTATTTTTTTTTATAGGAAAATTCGATATTTTTACCCGTGAGTTTTTTGATAAATTAAGGTCAGAGTTTTATATTTACTTATCAGTTAGGTGATTATTCTGCAACAGATCCCAATACTGAAATCTTACCCAGGGCCCGACTTAGCCTAATTGGGGCCCGGGGCAAAAACCTCTTTGGGGGCCCCCCTAGCGCCATATGTGCTTCGCTTTAGATGGTCGGTCAACCGTCCATTGCTATGTAAAAAAAACTGAAAATAATAACATTTATATTGACCTTGAAAGATAATGTTTATTTTTAAATCAACAAAATTTTAACATGTTTATTACTTACTCAGTTTTAACCAATATTTACTATTCTTTCAATAAATGAAGAAAAAATTACATAATTAGAAATTCAGTGTAACAGAGGGAGATTATAAATTGTACCGTAATATAACTTTAATTTTACAATTACATACAATATTGTTATGAGACAGAGACAATTTTGCATGACAAGTCAATATTATATCTATTTCTTTTTCAATGGTTTTTTTCTAATTTTACTTTCAGCAAAATTATCAATTATATCATTATAATCAATATTTTTCGTTATATCCGAATTTAAACATAACATAGAAAGTTGAGACAATTTTCTTTGAAGAATGCATGACCTTATGGGCGATTTTAATCTCTTCAGCAATGAAAAGGATCTTTCCCCAGTGCAGTTTGAAATTGGTAATGATAAAAAAATTTGAAGTGCAGTCTCAACATTAGAAAATGATGAAGATAAATTAAATTTTTTTAACATTTTTATCATATCTAATGCAGTCGCCTGCTTATCTACTGGAAAAGAATGAAAATGTTGCAGTTCATCAGGGAACTCCTCATCTAAATCAGAAGGATAGTGCCTTACTAATTCCTCTGCTTTGGTTATTTGGAAATTTGATCCTGT
>NC_092210.1:3795374-3800249 GCF_043381705.1 Parasteatoda tepidariorum
TCTTTAAGAACTACAGAACACCATCCCTCCGAACCTCTTTCAGAACGCATTTCTCTGCAACCACGTGTTTACTGTAGGTAAGGTTTCTTCATGTAAGACGTTCAAATTTTTTGCGCATTAATGCAAGATGGACAAATACCTTGTAAAGGCAATATCTTCTACTCCGAAACGGACAAATGAAAATGAAACAAATGTGGGTAGAAACGATCAAAACGAAACAAATACGCATTTGAGTTACCTAATTAGAATAGCTGATGAAAAAGTAGATATAGAACATTTTCCATATGATGATGCAGCAAAAATATTCAATGCTTTAAAAATTAGAAGATATTAAAAATGTACTATAATTAAAGAAATGATTTTTTTCATGTTTCTTTACGTTTTTGTTTTTTAATTTTTAGAAATCTCACTTAACTTTTTGAAATCTCACCCTGTTTTTGAGAAAGGGTGAGAAATTCTCACCCATTTTTTCTCTGCGATGAAAACACTGGAGCTATCTGGCGGACGGGTAAAAATGTGGAAAATCTCATTTGCTGCATGTAAAAGGGGAGAAAATAACTAAAATAAGTAAAAATGAGAAAGGATTGGTAACTATGTAGTTTGAATTTTCTGTTTCTCTTTGAAAATCGATGAATTTTCTGAAAAAGCGGAATATTTATTAAAAAATGTGAAATTTTTAAAAAATCTGAATTTTTGATAAAAAGCTGAAATTTAAGAGATAAAAGTGAAAAAGGCGGAAATCCGCGAAAAAGCAGAAAAATCTCATCTCTGATTTCTAGTGGAAGGAGTTTGGTCTTGATCGTCTGCCAAATAACTCAAAGATTTTAAAACTGAATCGTAGTTTTGACGCAATGCCTTAGTAGCATTTGCATCAGCACACCATCGTGTACATGAACGATTTTTTAAGGTCAGTTTTTGCTTACTTCCTATAAAATTATCAATCATAATCTGCCATCGGTATGTTGAAACAGAAAAAAAGTTATATAATTCTTGCAGTAAAGAAAAAAAATTCACAACTCTAATACAGGATTCTACAGCATTTATTCCAACTAAATTCAAAGAATGAGCAGAACATGGTACGTATTCCGCAGTAGAATTAATATTTTTAATTCTTGCTTGAACACCTGAATATTTCCCTGCCATGTTGGAGGCATTATCATAACTTTGGCCCCTGCAATTTCGTATGTCCAGACCTAAATCTTCCAAAACTTGCAATATAACATTGGTTAAACTTTCTGCATTGTGACCAAAAATTTGTATAAATTTTATAAACCTTTTAACAGGTTCATAATCAGGACCAAGATATCGCAAAATTAAAGTTAACTGGTTCATATGGGTAACATCTGGAGTAGAATCCACTATAATTGAAAAATACTTGGCATCTATAACTTCTTTAATAACAACATTCAAGACTTTTTCACCCATTAATTCAACAAATTCATTCACAATTGTTGATGATAAATAATTAACATTGCCAGTTCCTTGATTACCAGCTTTTTCGATATGCTTCGCAAGAAATGGATCAAACTGGGCTATCAATTCAAGGCAACCCAAAAAGTTCCCATTATGAGTTGAACCGAACGTTTCATTTTCCCCAAAAAAACCCATACCTCTTGATGATAAAAATTTAACTGTTTCAACAATTCTTTGTAACACTGACCGCCAGTAATGCACTTCACTTTGATATTGCTTGATTATTGCAGAATCAATTCTTTTTTCAGTTTTAAGTCTCTGGGTAAACTTTAAAATTGATTCCCTGTGCATAAAAGAATTTTCATGCTCTGTAAGTCGAATGACAACATGCTTGCAATCATCGAAGCCAGATGTTGAAAGGCTAGTTGTTGTATTTCCAAATAATTTGCAAACCCAGCAAAATAATTTCTTTTCTGATGCTGATAATACCAGCCATTCTCTTGCCAATTTTTCACCATTTTTTTTTTAATTTAAAAAAAATTAATTTTGGTTAAAAGACGTTTGCCTCAGGGTTGGGTTTTTGACGTCAAAAAGTGGTTTTTGACATGACAGGGGTATAATACTGGTTTAAACCGTCAAAAACCCGTCGAAAATGTCAAAAACTGAAGTTTGCCAAGAAAATATATAAACTTCAAAACTACCAACAGTTGCCATGCATTATATTGAAATTTAATTATACTATAGGTAATCAGCAGGTTTTAAAATATTTTTTAATTAAAATTAAGGTAAAATAACAGATTTAAAATCTCAGAAATTTATATTCAAATGCATGTGCAGAAAAATTTTGCACAAAAATTGTTTAAATATTTATTTTTAAAAAAATTTTTTTTTTCTTTTTGATACTTAAGAAAATTAAAAGTTTATTACTATGCATTTTTGACATATAAGGAACATATAACTAATATTTATAAGGAACTTACAAGTTATGTTGTATAAATACAAACTTGATACAAGATACAAGTGTATAAAAAATTTTTTTTAATGTTATACCGAATATCTTTATTATCCAGTATGTTAATTTGAATTTAAAAGTAGTTATATTTATGAATAATGATAAATATAATTCATATTGTTTATTATATTTATTTATAATTATTACACTTATCATTTTAAAACAATTTTTATCTCTTAATTTTTTTTTCTCCACTTGTATTAAGAATACAAATAATGCATATCTTGAAAGCAAGAAGTAATTATTCAACAGCTGAATATTTAGATATTCAACAAAACTATATAGTATTCAGCAAAATGAAATTCACAAGTATTTGGATAAACTAAATTTTCAGCATAGTAAATGAATAGGCTGAATATACTGTAAATCGACACTAACTACTCTGTGTATTTAACAGAAAGCACTTAAATTTGTATTGTCTTATGTTAAAAAGATTATTAAGAAGATTTAAAAGAATATTAAAAAGATTTTTCTTTAAAAGATGTCTAATGTACAAAACTGCTAATGTTTATCTTTAAAAATGTCTAATTTTTAGTATAATCTATACTATACACTAAATTTGGTTATAAATAAATTTCTTAATAATATCACTGCAGATTTTCAATAACACATGAAAATGAATACATAATATTACAAAAGATGTGAGCTTTCAAAAGTACAAGATTTTGGTTACTATTCAAAATATAAGTGTTTCTTCAAAATTTTAAATTTATTTTTTCTAGAACATATTTAGAAACACTATCCTTTATAAAAAATATATAAATTTTATGTATTAATTAAATTTCACATATGAATATAGGTTTTTGACATTTTTGACAGTGAGGTTTTTGACGTGACGGTTTAAACTGTCAAAAACTGTCACATGTCAAAAACCTGCCAACCCTGTTCACACTATATTCTGAATTACCAATATTGTGTATATTACATTTTTAGCATAATTTAATAACATCACAATCTTTTAACATAGCAATTTTACTTAAAACCTTTATTTTACTTATCTTTAAGGTGTATTAATTGGAGCAAAATCTGATTTAAAAGAGAGAAGAGCAGTTAAAGCAAGCATTGCTCAAGATTACTCTAGAAAAAATAATTTACAGTATTTTGAGTGTTCATCTGTAAGTAATTTTTAGGTATTTTCAAAATGTACTTAATTCTTCATTATCTACAAAAAAAACATAGATAAGTCAACAATTATGTATAGTATGTATCATAATAAACAATATCTGTAAACAGAAACAGAACTTACTCACCACCTGTAAGAATCTAAAGTTTTTTTCAAATAAAGAATGACATAGTTTAGCCGAAACTTACCATAAAGTTTACTAGAAGCTCAACACGAAAATCGACCATTAGTACTTAAAGAAATTAAGAAAATGTAAAATGTGATTCAAAAAGGCATCAAAATCCGATAGACTTACATTTGAAAGCGCGCTACCCGATTGATTGTAAACAAAGATCGTGAAGTCACGTGATCAGTTAAGATACGGTTGCAGTCATCACTGTGCGGTATCATTCGATATTTGGAAAGGGATCCGGAAGGGCTGTTGCTTGGCTGCCCGCCTTTTTAATAAATAGAGGCATTTGATTGGTCGTTTACATCATCGTTTTCATCTTTATCGCTTAATCGTATTGTCAGGATTACTAGAATGGCATTTTTAGCATTTTTGTTTGGCGTAATTTTACTACTGCGCATGTTCGGTTTGATAATTTATTCAAACCAATCGAAGCACTTCGTAGACAATGAATATAGATGCTTGTATCCCCTCCTTTCCTTGTATGTACTCAGACTAAGATATAAAGATCAATCACTATACCAAACGGATGTCAGGGTGAACTTTGACATAATTGATTTCTACTCCATTTTTTCTTATTTGATTTTTATAAATTGTCATGATAAATAATAACATTCTGTCTCTGTGCCAAAAAAATCTCAACACATTTTTTTCAAATTTTTTAAAGATTTATAGTTTGTAAATTTTAAAAAGAAAAAATTAATATAATCTTAAAAATTGATTTTTATATTGTTCTAAAATTCAAATACTTGAAATAAATAAATAAAAAAAAACAATTTAAGTACTTATTAAAAACATATAAATATAACTAAAAAAAAAAATAATTAAAATAAAATAAAGAGCAGTTTTATAAGCAATCTAAGCTGACCAAAACATTTAATTTCATGAAGAACAGTAAATTGGAAAATGTTAATAATTGTTGAGATAGAGTCTCATAATTGTCTGCTAGCGTTCAATTAGTTTATTATTAAAAATTTTTCATGGTTTTCATTTGTGCGTATTGTAAATTCTAATTATTTTCATTTAAAAAATTCTTTCAAAATATAATTTCATTCCTGTATTTAAATTACAAGTAACTTTGATATCTGGGTTGTGTACAAAAATACAAAAACGCACAAAAAATTTTTTTGAGCATTTCACAACATTTCCTTATATATC
>NC_092210.1:3800749-3812155 GCF_043381705.1 Parasteatoda tepidariorum
CATTTATACCTCTATTTTTTCATAAGGGTTGGCATCATTGTGTTTTCAGATTCTTGCAAACAATGCATTTGATTACTTATATTTACAATGCTAACAATACTTGTGTTTACAATACTAAAAGTGTTAACACTAACGTAAGAAATGTGCACAGCTTGCAACACGAACAAACAGTAATAAACAAATGGAAAGAGGCCAAATCAAGACTGCCAAAAAAGCGAGTTATTCAAAATCTAGCAACCATGTCACCTCTTTTAATAATAAATAACAAAATAACTAAAACAAATTTTAACTTCAAACTCCCCAGAATTACATAATAACATTAATATCTTATGAAATACGGCAGATTTGAGCTCAGAAATTATCTAATTTATTTCTTTTATTGAAAACAAAATTATCCGTTTGAAAACATCGCCTATCAGAATAACATGTAGTAAGCAGCTGCAAACTTTTTAACCGGAACTAGAGTAGGTCCCGAGCTCGAGATTGTTATTGTTTACTTTTCTACTGAAAACACCATCCATAGTAAAATATTATTTTTTTCATAAAATTATCTTAGGATAAACAAATTTTAAAAATAATTGTGTGCTAAAACGTTTTAATTTACTTATAAAGTTCTCGAGTATACTGGGATCATATTTCCCAGATTGCGGTTACCCCCTATATATATATAAAAACTAAACTCAGTGGCGCGACAGCCCGTAGAGGGCCAAGGCCTAATGTGCCCATCTCAGTTTTCTTTACCTTGGGCTCTGGGGTGCAGGAGTAGATGTTCCGGTCAGCCGAACGCGGAACTCCCAGTGTTTAGTTCCCAAGATTTGCTTGCCTATATATATGTGTAATTTCTTTTGGGGGGGAGGTGGTGGTAGAAATATGTTTATTCAGAGATAGTACGTTTTTGTGTGTGGAAATATCGAACTTAAAATATTGTCTGATCTGATTAGTTAACGTCCCGCAGTGGACTGATCGTTAAGACACGGTTCCCAGCAGATCATCGAAGTCAAGCATCACTGGCTACGGTCAGTGTGCGGGTGGGTGACCACTTGGATCAGCCTGCGTAGGGACCGAGGGTGTGCGGTATTGGTCCTCGTTAAACTGTTCTATCGTAAAGTGCTCGACTTCGCACGCAGGTCGTCGGGCTACCGAAGCGGGGGTGCCAACCCCTCTGCAGAGGATCAAAATTGTGGTGGCATGTCTTCGGATCATCCTCAGGGATGTTTCCCAGACCGTCGCCAATAGCCCATTGTTCAGCTCTAATGCGACGTAAATGAACAACAACTGATTAGTTAACATATTTGGGTTCCCCTTCTTGGCGCATTAATATTGAGTACTAAAACGAGAAAATACTATTATTAAATCTAACGTTATTCAGGTGTTCCGTTTTTGCCCATTGGCAAAATGGGTGTTGCTTTGGCTTTCATGGCGTGCTCACCATATTTGGACGTCATTACACTTTTCAACTTTGCTCTAGTTAACAGTGGGCATGTGTTGCTGTTTGATAATTTTTTTGGAATTCTTTTTTTCTACTTTTAATTTTGTTACGCATTGAGTTGGTGAGTTTCTTATTTTCACCAGCAGACATTTTTAATGCATTTACGAATCCCAGCGATGGCTGGTCAATACGAATTCCGCATCCAGCTCGCACCGACCACAGTGCTGACTTAAAATATCCTCAGTGGTAGAGGTATCATGGGTTAGAGTGTCTTACCTGTCTGAGGTATTCGTGGTTTTCCTCCCCATGTAACACAAATGCAGGTTACTTCCATCAAGTATACCCCAAAAAGGGAAATTTCTTCTTTCCCTTATGTTCTGGATTGTGTTCAAAATTGCAAGGGTACAGAGTTGAATATTAGTAATCGTGCACCCAAAATTGGGTCGGCTGCTTAAGGATGGTTATAAAACTTTATAAATGGGTGAGACATCTCGATCAAAGGAAGGGGTGTGTGAAGCGGTGAGCGGTTTGAAGCTTCTTAATTCACCCTGGACTCTGGTATACCTTTTCCCTTTATGGTTAGAGCTGCCGACTACTATCCCAGAGGTTTTTAGTGCAAATCCTGCTGTCAGCCAGTAAACATCGCTTTCATGCACACTCCTCTACAGAGGCGCTTGTCGTTATTTTGCCTGTTACTTTGGAATGTGGAGATTCGAATGAAAACCAGATTCGCAAGTTTTTTGAGGGTTCATATTTTTTTTCCAATCTGATTCTTATTCGCATTATCCATATGTGCAGGTAGTAGGTTCAATTCTTGTCGCTACTTTGGGTATTCTTTCCTGATTTATTTATGGGTACAACATACATTTGCAGGCTTGTGTACTCTATTAAGGTTTATAAGCCTGTGTCAAGTTGATTGTTGTTGTTGTAGTCAATTTACGTCGCACTAGAGCTGCACAATGGGCTATTGGTGACGGTCTGGGAATCATCCCTGAGGATGATCCGAAGACATGCCATCACAATTTTGATCCTCTGCAGAGGGGATGGCACCCCTGCTTCGGCAGCCCGACGACCTGCACGTAAAGTCGAGAACTTTACTGTGGAACAGTTTAACGAGGACCTATACCGTACACCCTCGGTCCCTACGCAGACTAATCCAAGTGGTCAACCACCCGCGCACTGACTGCAGCCAGTGATGCTTGACTTCGGTGATCTGCTGGGAACCGTGTCTTACCGATCAGTTCACTGCGGGAATTTGTCAAGTAGAAGAACAGATAGCACAATAGAGAAGGACATCACAAAGAATACATCCAGTGTTACGGCGGGATTTGAACCCGCTACCTCCATGCTTAACAGAGCGTTTGGCAGGCGATACCGCTCGGCCAGGGAGGCTTCTTTCCCTCATTAATTTATTATATTTTGACTGGGGCTTATAAACCTTTGAGCTCATATCTCATAGTTTGTGTATGAAATAAATAAGGGATTAGGAGAGTAAAATTTAGCATAAGCTGGGTCTGTACCTGGTTTATGTGTTCCATGCGTTAAAGTAACATACCATGAAAAGTAGGCTGTTGCTTGGCTGCCCGCCTTTTTAATAAATAGAGGCATTTGATTGGTCGATTACATCATCGTTTTCATCTTTATCGCTTAATCGTATTGTTAGGATTACTAGAATGGCATTTTTAGCATTTTTGCTTGGCGTAATTTTACTACTGCGCATGTTCGGTTTGATAATTTATTCGAACCAATCGAAGCACTTCGTAGACAATGAATATAGATGCTTGTATCCCCTCCTTTCCTTGTATGTACTCAGACAAAGACATAAAGATATAAAGATCAATCACTATACCAAACGGATGTCAGGGTGAACTTTGACATAATTGATCTCTACTCTATTTTTTCTTATTTGATTTTTATAAATTGTCATGATAAATAATAACATTCTGTCTCTGTGCCAAAAAAATCTGAACACATTTTTTTTTCAAATTTTTTAAAGATTTATAGTTTGTAAATTTTAAATTGAAAAAATTAATATAATCTTAAAAATTGATTTTTATATTGTTCTGAAATTCAAATACTTGAAATAAATAAAAAAAAAACAATTTAAGTGCTTATTAAAAATATATAAAAAATATAAAAGTAACTAAAAAATAAATAAAATAATTAAAATAAAATAGAACAGTTTTATAAGCAATCTAAGCTGCCCAAAGCATTTAATTTCATGAAGAACAATAAATTGGAAAATGTTAATAATTGCTGAGATAGAGTCTCATAATTGCCTGTTAGCGTTCAGTTAGTTAGTTATTAAAACTTTTTCATGGTTTTCATTTGTGCGTAATGTAAATTCTAATTATTTTCATTTGAAAAATTCTTTCAAAATATAATTTCATTCCTGTATTTAAATTACAAGTAACTTTGATATCTGGGTTGTGTACAAAAATACAAAAACGTACAAAATTTTTTTTATAGCATTTCCCAACATTTCCTTATATATCAAAGATGGCTATATATAAAAGATGATAAAATAAAATCATTGATTATTAAAAATGATTTCATTGCTATAATGAGCATTTCGAAAAATTTGACAAACGCTTTCTTGCTTTTCCTTAGCTACCATCGCAGAATTTGGTTACTACAATAGCTTTTATAAGTATGCTTTTATTCTGATACTTAAATTACAAGTTACTTTGATTCCTGGGTTGCGTAGAAAAATATTAATATAAGAAGAGTGTTTCAGAATATTCACTAAGATGACAGATTGTTTTTCAAGGATGATAAAAAAAATTATTGATTATAAAGAAAAATTTCATTGCGATAATCAACATATAGATGGTAACCTATTACCATTGAGCAATTTAAAAGATTTTTTCGTGGTTTTCCTTCGCATATAACGCAAATTTGATTATTTTAATTTAATTAAAATAAATAATAATATCTTCATTAAAATAAACTATTCTAATAACTTTCATGAATATGATTGTATTAAGATACTTAAATTGTTAATTACTTCGATTTCTGAATTGGATTAAAAATAATAAGGGCGTTTCGTTACATTCACAAAGATGATAAGCTTCATAAGGATAAAAAAGAAAAAAAGATTGGTTTTTAAAAAATAATTTCTTTTAGATAATAAACATTTAGCTAGATTCCCATTACCGATAAAAGTGATTTAAAAAAGCATTTTCGTGGTTTTCCTTAGCGTGCAACAAAAAATTTTATATTTTCAATTAAAATAGGTTATTTTTTTTGCAATTGTACTTCGATACTTAACTCACTTTTCGACTTACTTTAATTTCTGGGTTTAGTTAATAAGAATAGCTTTTCGTTCTTTTCAGAAATATGATATCCTATCTATAAAAGTTAATAATAATTAAAAAATGGCTGTTCGTAAAAAATATTTTCATTGAAATGATGATGAACATTTTGCTTGAATCCTATTACTATCACCAAGCAATTAAAAAAAAACATTTTCGTGGTTTTCCTTTGCGTGTAACGCAAATGCGATTATTTTGATTTAATCTTAATTAAAAGAAACTAATCTTTTAATTTTCATAAATATAATTTTGCTCCGATGCTTAAAGTGCAAATTATTTTATTTTGTGTACCAATAAAAGCAATCTGAAAAACATTTTCGTTTGTTTTTCTTAGCGTGTAACGCAAAATTTGATAATGTTAATTTCAATTTAATCTTGATTATAATGAATTATTTTCATAACTTTCATAAATATGGTTTTATTCCGATACTTAAATAGCGAGCTGCTCTGATTTTCGGGTTGAGTTAAGAACTACAAAAATATGAAGAACATCTCGTTATATTCACAAAGAAGTTTCTCAAAGATAATTTTAAAAAAATGATTCATTATAAAAAAATTGATTGCTATTACTGAACTTTTAAATGGAATCAACAATCTGAAAGATATTTTCGTGGTTCCCCTTTACGTGTAATTCAAAATATGCTTGTTTTCTCAAACTTTTATTCAAGCAAGAAAAGAAAAAAAAACAAACATTAATACCACTACTAACCGCTCCAAAAACCAGAGTAAACGCTTTGTTATAAAACTGATACGCCGAAAATTTGGAATTATGAAGAACTTGCCTGTATATTTTGATTCAATAAACTGGTTTATTTTCTGCTTCCCTTTTTACAGTTTTAAGTGAAAAATGAGAACTTCTTACATCTTCTGACTCTTCTACATTACTGTTAGAAACTTTGACGGGTCATTAGGTTGTCTTTTGTCAACATCTGAATGAAATTAGAGCAAATACTATTGTATTTGTAATGGCGAAAGTATCAGAATGATGAAATAAACATGAACTTTTTATTCAGTGTTAAAATTCAAAAACTTAAGTACTTGGGTTCCTGTGATTTAATTATTTTACTAATAACTTATTCTAGTATGTTATATTAAAATATCTGATATATCTGGAGAAAGAAAAATTTCTAGCCAAATATTCTTTGAGTACTATTCAGCTATACTATTTCAACTTGAAAATTGGGTTTTAACTTCTAAAATAAATTGATATAAATTAACACATTTAGTTATATTTTTTAATCAAACCATTTTATGTAAAACAATATGTTTCTTAAAAATCTAGCAAATCTTTTTCGTGTATTACATGACCAAGTTTAATCATAATGAACAACTGAAAATGTGTTTCGCTCATTATAATTATGTAAAGTCACACTTTAGAGCCATATTAAATACTAAATAAAAAAATTTAAATAATTTTTTCTTTTTCAATTTTGTTGTTATGTCTTTCTGTTTTGCGCGTATTCCACAGTGTAATTAAACACTGATATATTCATTGTTTACTTTTTTTTACTCCATACGAAGAACAGGTTGTTGTTGCTGACGTATGCAATTAGGCATAGGGGGTGCGATTGTTCTTATTTTTCAGTGGCGCCATCTGTGACCAAGAATTCGACTTCTGCCACACCATACATAACACCCATTTATAAGGAGGACCCATTCATTCATCCACAGATCGTNTTCAGTGTTAAAATTCAAAAACTTAAGTACTTGGATTCCTGTGATTTTATTATTTTACTAATAACTTATTCTAGTATGTTATATTAAAATATCTGATATATCTGGAGAAAAAAAAATTTCAAACCAAATATTCTTTGAGTACTATTCAGCTATACTATTTCAGCTTGAAAATTGGGTTTTAACTTCTAAAATAAATTGATATAAATTAACACTTTTAGTTATATTTTTTAATCAAACCATTTTATGTAAAATAATATGTTTCTTAAAAATCTAGCAAATCTTTTTCGTGTATTACATGACCAAGTTTAATCATAATGAACAACTGAAAATGTGTTTCGCTCATTATAATTATGTAAAGTCACACTTTAGAGCCATATTAAATACTAAATAAAAAAATTTAGATAATTTTTTCTTTTTCAGTTGTGTTGTTATGTCTTTCTGTTTTGCGCGTATTCCACAGTGTAATTAAACACTGATATATTCATTGTTTACTTCTTTTTACTCCATACGAAGAACAGGTTGTTGTTGCTGACGTATACAATTAGGCATAGGGGGTGCGATTGCTCTTATTTTTCAGTGGCGCCATCATTCCAAGAATTCGACTTCTGCCACACCATACATAACACCCATTTATAAGGAGGACCCATTCATTCATCCACAGATCGTAATTTTGACCTGAATCCGAGAACGATCGATCTCCAATCCAGTACCCCCAGAGGTTTTGATTTGTTATGGGAACATGGAGGACTTTGCGACACGGCAGAGTTTAACGTTCATCAGTCATCAACTACACGGGGAGACTTCGGCCGGTGGGGTTCGAACTCACGAGCTCTCGGACATGGGTCCAGCGTCCTACCGACCATGCTATCCTGGCCATAAGTAAAAAGTGGATTTTGTAATCGTTCTTGAGGCACAGTTTAGGATTTTAAAAGAAGACCGAGTAACTCCTTCTATGCACTACCAAGAACAATGAAAAATACATACTCATAATGGAAATTCCTATACCGGTAATTTAAAAGTTTAAGGTTTTCAGTAACATGGCTAAAAGGGAGAGATAAAAGTCTTTTTTTAAAGCTAAAATATCTCAAAAATTTTACTACATATTTAATTAAGTAAAATTTGTATATGTATCTTACACTGTACTGTAAATACAAATTTTACTTACTAAGTAAAATTTGTATATGTATCTTATGAATCAAGTACTTAAAAGTACTTTTTTATACGTGATGAAAATGAAATAAAGTTATCTTCTAAGTTTGAGTGCTACTTATAATGTTTAAAGATAGGAAACATTTATCGGATTAAATATTAATAGAGGGGGTGAATTTAATAATGTGATGTCATAAACTGGTTAAAATTAAATTGCTTAAATTGTCTTTGTATATAAATAGTGGACGGTCCTCAAGTATGATTTCTTAGATTTTGCTTTTTTTACTAGCATCATTTTGTAAAATAAAAAGATGCTTGGTCAAAATTCTAAATCTTTCGATTCTTCAAATCGATTATTACAAAATCTTTGTGTTGATACAGAAAAAGATGTTCTGAAGAAATGACTGAAAACTAAATATCAGGACAAATGAGGATAATTTTACATGCAACCCATTTGTCAATTTTGTTTCTATCCATCGTGTCTTCTTCTTAAATTTCTCCTTAAATCAACTTAATGACTATTAAAATAAGAGAAGATTGGTTGCAAACAAGACATTAATATATAATTTATTAAAAATAATACATAAAGTAATCAAGACGGATAAAATAAAATTGTCAAGATATCTGGAGAAGTTTATTTTTTATTACAACCTTAATTGTTATACTAAATAAACCATGTGTTCATTTATTAGTTCAATAACGTATCAGTAAAAACTTATTGCAACATTTCACATATTTCAATAGCAGTTTTGACAACTGTAGAGATTTCTTTCCTCTACTATGTTAAATATAAGTTTAATCTGCGTAATTTAATCTACACAAATAATCAAATGAAGGCTATTAAATCAATTAACCAGTATGTTTTGGAAAGCTAATTATATTGCTTTAAATTCTGATTTTAATTATAAAATCAGAATGTGAGATATATAACTTGCAACATTTTAATATTTCAACAGATTTTTTCTGACAAAATTGTTATAAGTCGGAACAAATTAGATTTGACAATAAAATTCAGCATCATCTTCTTACATGTCATATTTTGTTGGCATTTCTTTTTCTCTTTAAAAGATAGAACAAGTTTATGTTACATTGGCAATAAGATAATTTTCAATTTTCTATAGGTTCAAAGTATATTAAAAACGAAAAATAGGTAATGGTTGTAAATAAGTTTTTGCTAATTTTGTTGGCTATAGTAATGTAGATAAACTATCCTGTTCAGTTCTTGCTAAATAGCCATCTAGGTCCTTAATGAGTTAAACATGTGGCAGCAAAACTAAGAAGATGTATTTTATTATATTTATATTCACCACAACATTCATTATTTAATTTCAAAAACTTGTAAATTCGTGTAAACGAAATGTGTGGTTTTTCAAATTTTAATTTTATAATTACGACACTAATGCTACAGTTTTCTTAATTTATTAAGGACAATATAAGTCCTGTTAAAATATTAAGATACAGACTACCACAAGCATAAAAACTTAATTTTTCTAAATGAAATTTCAAATTTAAGAAAATAAATAAAAAGAGTTTCAAATCTTTGAAAAAATTAAAATTCGCCAAAAATTGACGTCTACGCCCTGAAGGTTCCAGTAAATTGCAGAGTAAATTTTACTTAGAGTTTTTCGCTGAGTTTTGCTGTTGTAGATTATTTAGAGATTTGCAAGTTTTTATTGGAGTTTTACTAATTTTAATTTAATTTAATTTTAGTAGAGAAAATAATGTTCCACTGCTCATACATTCTAAAAGAAAAAATAGTGGCACTGTATAAAAATGGAAAATTCATCACAGAAATTAGTTGGGTATTGAATATGTCGCATTAATACAGCTAGAACATGGCATTTGAGGCAAATAAATTGTATTTTTAAGTTGAAAATTCGTAATTTAAAGATATATATTTCGAAATAAATTCCTTATTACTTAAGTGTATTAAATTGTAATCAGCATCTGATTTTATTTTTAAATTTTTCATGTATTGTTGCAAAAAAAATAAGTTTCTCAAAACTATTTGCATTATTAACTCTTTAAACGAACCCTCTATTTTTTTGTAAATTTATGTTAAACTACATTTCAGATTTTTTTGTAAAATAAAAGTTCATGGAGCCTATTATTTTTTATAGTTTGCCTAAAAGTAATTTGGTTTTTAAAACCTTTGATGAGTTGTAAAATTTCACCTATAGTAAAGTATTGACCATTCAGTGCTTATAAAAAACCGGATTAAAATTATGAATAATTTATAAACAACCGGATAAATATTCAAATATGCAAAAAAAATTTTTTTTTTATTCAGAGAAAGTACGTTTCTGTGTCCGATTTCGAAACTTAATAGTTAGCACTAAATAATTTTCATACATGAGGTCACCTTCAGGAACCATTAAGATTGACACTTAGTATGTGAAAATCAGATCATTAGAACAAAAATTATTGAGGGTGGTTATGAGGGAAAGTTATTATTATTATAATTATTATTTTTTTTTTGTCCACTGTACAATGCTAACATGAATTCGCAGATATTCAATTGTTAATAGTTTTAGTAGTTCCTGTACTTAAGTGAAAAAAGAAATATTTCTTAAAAATGTGTTTTCTTTTTCACAAAAGAGAGAATAAAATTGTCTAAATATAGAAAATCGCTAAGTTGTAGCAAAATACGAGGATTTTCTTGTGAGAAACAGTAGAGTATGATGGGAGTAGTGAGGTAAGAGATTTTTCTATATTCCTCTCACACATCGAATATTTTTATATGCTATCAAATTAAGAGTAACTGTCTCTAATACTGGAAGTAGATTAATATCGTACTTGAGAGCTATGAAGACTTCGTAGTTCATTTTGTTATTTATTTTGTTTCATGAAATTTCTTCAATATTTTTTTAGATAAATAATAATTTTTCTCCCTATTAATTCCAACAAAATTTCAAAATCACAAAAATTTCGGGACATCTATTGAAATGTTTAATAATTAAGAATACTTTCTTTATTTTATTTTTTTAAAGGAAATTAAGGATTACTTTGAGCCCTGATTATGTACTACTATAAAGCAGTTACATGTTTTGGTGCATGAAATGTTCTGTTATAATTTAATTTTCATAGTGTATTTCAATTATGATTACTTTTATAAAACTTAATTTAATTAGTTATGAAGTTAAGCTTTTAAGTATATTTAGAAAAATTCAATTTATGTTTAAAAGTAGTATTCCTCTTCATTTTATAAATTTTTTTTTAGTAAACACAAAGAGAAAAAAAAAAGGAAGAGAGAGAGACTAAGTCAGTAGAAAAATCATTTATTTATTATAAAATGAAAACAATTTAGACATACATTTGGATCAAAAATACCACAGCTACCTACATTATAAGAAAAATCCAGTACATTTTACAAATTAAATAAATAAAATTTTTAGTCTATGAACAAAATGTAAAATTCTTCTTTTACAGGAGCTCTTTAAAAGCAGTTAAGATAAATAAAATACCAAAAGTAATACTTTTCGATGTGAGTGACAGTCATACATTTCATTCATAATTCTAAATATTTATTAGGCACCTATTTAACTTTTGAAAGTTTTAGATTACAAGATATAAATATGATAGGCATGCTACAAAAATTTGAAAACAAAATGACAAAAATTTGACAACAGTTTAGAACAATCATGTTTGAAATTACAAAAGTGCTGGTATTTCTTTTTAATGTTAAGACACTTTATGTAATAAAATGAAACAAAACATTCTAAAATACTATTTATATTGCAATACCAGAGCCATTATAGGGGTAGAGGAAAACAGAGCCATATGACTAGATCTCAATGATTTTACACTGAGATCAGGGTAAACCCGAAAAAAAAATTG
>NC_092210.1:3812468-3817614 GCF_043381705.1 Parasteatoda tepidariorum
TGTATCATATAATCTTAGTTTATTATATTAATTTAATCTTCTTTTCTCTAATATTGCTTTTGGATAAATTTTATTCGGGAGTTCTAAAAATAAATTTGAATGACAAAACAATCTCATAATAGTGATAGAAATTCATCGCGCCAATTCTGTTGAGATGGAATATCAGGTGAGGTATATTATGAGGTATTCTATGGTATACTGGGCCAACTGAAGATTGTGATGAAAACAGAAGAGGAAAATTACACTTGAACCGGATCGTATTTAATAAAAAGCTTTTATTTAATATATTTGCAGAGCTCGAGATACAAAACATAAAAATATATTATCCATGATAATGTTCAAAGTTAAATACATTTTGCATAGTAATATTAATAAGGACAGGCCCTGGGAGACAATTCCCCCACGACCTGCCTAAACTAAAGCCAAATTAAAAGTGCATGTAATTTTGTTCACAACGGACACAGGAGAAGCTTGGATAGGAGATCAAAAATTGGCGATTTATTAAAATATAGCATAGCCATAAAGCATATCAATATTGGGTTTAGTTTAAAAGAATACCTTGGCGATCACGAGGCGCCACCAAATTTATGAAAATTATTACAACCATGTAACTGAAACATTTTTTCGGTTAGAAATGTAGAATAAAAAGTTATAAATAGATTTTTGTTTTTGATTAGGCGCGACAGTGAATTAATAATCAGCATTAGTAATGAAATAAAAAGTAACCGTTACATTGATCTATACGAGAAGAAATAAATATTTTATGTTCGTTTTAAAAGCTTAAGTCTTTGACTTATTTTAAATATAATTCTATTAATAAAAATAAGCTTGAGTAATTAAAGATATTTTTTAAAGATGGGAAATAAATATGTAATGCCAATTGTGGCATCACACTCATCGTCCACTTACCGCCCAAAACATACCCAACACATCCTACAGCCCAAAACAAGTCCACAGCCTCTCAGCATACTCCTGCCGCCCCCCTTGAGAAACAATGTTCTAGACTCTGCGCAGCATAACAAATCAAGCTGATGCGTTTTCAAATCAAGCTTGATGCGCCAACTAAAGCTGATGCGTTTTCAGGAAGAAAAAAAAAAATTATTTTTCAAAGTAGATAAAGAAACTGCAAACTTTTCAGAATCATTTTATAATAGGAAAGGAAATTTAAAAAAAAAAAAAAGTATTATTATTAAGTATTTCTGTAAGAAAGTAGCGCATTTTTATGATTTGTAGCGTTTGAAAAATAATGAGTAGCCCAAAAAGTAGCGGGTAGCCCAAATTCGATTTTGAGTAGCGGGGACTTTTATAAGTAGCCCAATCCGCTACTTGTAGCCCAATCTGGCAACACTGATTTAATGGATAGCGGATGCAAAACTGCCGCTAGGTGGCATTACTTGCCACTGGTGCACTAATTTTTCATTCGTCATTAATACACGCGCACTTTATAACTGCACGTGTTACTATTAAATATCGATATTAATTAAAATTTATTTGTGTTTTTTTAACGAATAATTATGGGCAAGTTTTGTTACTGTCCCGGCTATCCACCTGAGGTAGTTTTAAATTCGCAAACTGAGCACAATGGAGTTGAGTTGAGTTGCAGTTAAGTTGGATGAAGAAGAGGATTCTTCGTTTTTCGCTTATATTCTCTGTGCAGTAAGGGAGAGTTCTGTTGAGGGTGATGAGTTGATGATGATGGAGAAGTGAGGGATCAAGATAATTATTGTGAAGAAACTTTGAACTAATTCAATGCAAAATTTGCAGATTTCCGTAAAATCAAAGTACAGAATTTTGTAGTTCCAATACACTATTGGAAAAGTTAAATTGATGATAATGAAAAAGTGAAGATAAAAAATGATAGGGAAGGGTTAATTCGATGAAAAGTTTCTGCAATGCAAGTTGCAGTTTTCTAAGAATTAAAAATCAAAATTTGGTAGTTCCAACACTTTTGGAGAGACAGACATTCGTCAAAGGAGAACTTATTTATTTATAAAAAATGATAGTGAGGTACTTAAATTTTGTATTTTATCATTGAAAAATACATACTTAACAATGCAATACTTTACATTTCAAATTCCCTTCACTTGATAAAAAAAATTATAATAATTATTATTTTACATGGAATTATATTTTGATAAATGAATTTTATAATTATGCGCTTAAACTTTTTGATTCGCTTTGCAATTTCCATAGATAATAAAGCGAAATACGTAAAGAGTGAAATTATCTTAAAGGGGTCAAAACTTTTAATTGCTCTCCTGTATAAATTATTGGGGCCATATGTTCCACATTGCTGATACCCTTTCCCCACATTTTAAGGGTCAAAAAATCAAATCTGTTGAAAAATATTTTTAAAAAAATGTTTATTCTGGGAAAGTACTGTCTGATACTAGGGCCGCAACTACGCCGGGGCACCGACGGTCAAGGGGGCCCCACATGAACAGACCACATCATGTTTTTTCAAAATACAGTACTCTAATTATATATACGTAGGAAAGAAATTGTGTTAAGATAGAGTTGCTGAAAATTTTCTTTTTTGTAATTACGTACCTACTATAACATATAGGAAAGGGTCAAAAACGGTAAAACACCTTTTCGCGAATTATTTCCCTNTGTAGGAAAGAAATTGTGTTAAGATAGAGTTGCTGAAAATTTTCTTTTTTGTAATTACGTACCTACTATAACATATAGGAAAGGGTAAAAAACCGTAAAACACCTTTTCGCGAATTATTTCCCTTTCTCAAAAGAACAAACACGCTTTGCAGAGAAGGGGAATTTGCTTCTCATCTTCAGAAATTTAGCCATTAATAGAATAAAATCAAGTAAAGTAGGAAATTTTAGAAGAAAAAAATTGTTTTGTTTCATAGCTTCGACGATATTTTCGAAATAGAAAACTTCATTTTCCTCTTAAATTATAGTAAAGGGATAGGAAACTTTATTTTCTCCTGATATAAAGTAAGGGGGGCTAAAATGTGTTTTGTATCTTCTGAAATTTAGACATTTAAAATAATAAAATCTAGTAAAAGTCTTTTTTTTTTTATTTTTTTTTTAAGAAAAAACTTTGAATCTATTTTCCAAAAGGAAAATTTTATTTTCCTCTTAAATTAAAGTGAGGGGGCGAAGAATATACTTCACTCCTTCTGAAATTCAGACATTCGCAGGAATAAAGTCAAGTAAAATATATATTTAACTCTTATTTCCGACTTTAAAGCTATTTATCAAATCGAAAACTTTATTTTCCTCTGAAATTTAATTGAGATGGAAGATAATGTGCGCCACCTCTTCTGAAAATTTGACATTCGCTACAATAAAGTAAAATAGAATTGAGAATTTTAGAAAAAGAAACTACTTTTTTTCCAATTTACTAGCTATTTTCCAAATTGAAGTAGAAATCCCCCCCCCACAAGAAAAATACCTCGGTTTTGTTTCAATTTTTGTATACATATTACGACTTTCAATTTATTAAAAAAATTTAAAACTAAAACACGAAAGGAGAAGAGGAGCACATCATAAAAAAACATAACAAGTGTTTAGAAAACTAAAATAAGCACCACTGTTTTGCATCCTGAAAAATGCATTCTACACTGAGACTAATAGATATATTTGAAAGCATCTTTTGACTGTGGGTGGTATGAAGGTGTTAAAACCTTCATACCACCCACAGAGTTGACCCATAGTTATCTGACTCCTCAAAAAATAGCCATCTCCTTTTACACCATGGGAAAATTACCTTTTGCTTCTTTAAATTGCCTTAATCATTTTTATGACCCTGGGCTCTTTTGTGCTTTTATATATTTACAGTACCATCTATATGTCCCTTAAGTTGCCTTAAACTAACAATTATCTAGATGCTCTAGGACAATAGATGTAAGCTTTTAAGGGATCCAAGGGAATGACTCTTGTTGACATTTACTTAGGCCATTTTGTCAAGAGATTTTTTCCGAGACAAACGTAAAACGTTCCAGTTAAATTCCAGTTTTTAGCTCATTTAATCGCGTTATTTAAATTAACCATTTTTAATTCAGATATAAATTTTCTGTTAACTATTATTTTATTCAATTTTTGAAATTAAAATTTAACTTTAATTAAGAGTTATTGAAATTACTTGCAACTTCCTTTTTTTCAAACATAAATCATGATATCAATAATTCCCATTCTTAATAAAAATTTTCTTTGGAAAACAAGAAAACCAAATGTAAATTTATTTATAAGGAGGTAAGTAAATGTTTGCATTAACTCATTTAATACATTTAAATTTTATATTTATATACTGTTCTAATTCCTTTATAAGAATGGTAACATAAAAATTGCTTTTTTTTATGTTCGTATATAAAATTTAATTTGTATAGTAAATACTTTAATTGATAATTTTACTGCTTATTGTGTGCGGGGATTTTGTTCTTATTTTATATTTTTCGAATTATTAAGACCTTTAAATTTTTTAAATTGGAACTTCGAATTTTTAGGATTTTTAACAACTTTGTTTTCATTAAAAAGTGAAACGCAATCTTTATTTTATTTTAAAAAAATCCATATTTAATTAAATAAAAGAACGCATTTAATTTAATAAAAAAGCTATGAATATCAGCTTAAAAATCCGTAGCAATTAAAATACGTTTCCAAGACAAACCATTAAAAAGAATTTTTTTTTTAAATTAGCAAGTATGCTTTGACTTTTCCTCATTTTTCTTTCATAAAAAAAACTATTACTCTTTGTCATAATTTTGTCACATATGATTACATGGCGTCATGAATACATAGGCCAAATATTCAAGAACGATTTTTTAGGGACCTGTCCATATTGGAGTAAGGCAACTTTGTTTTTGTTAATCGATGTATATAGAGAAACAATTTCTGAATATTTTTTCAATTTGGACTATACATCAATTAGGAATATTTTTTCAATTAAAATGTGGGTACATGTGCCGATAGAAAAAAAAAGTCTACAATTTCCTTCAGTTTCCATAACGCGAACAAAAACTTTTAGATTTGAAACTAAGAAATAATTTTAATTTTTATAATGGTTTTGTCTTGAAAAGACCTTCCTAACGATATAGTAACCGAATTTAACAGGTTTATAAAATTGATATTTTATGATTAGCATTATATTTAGAGGAAAAGGAGGCTACTGTGGACAGTGGTGGAT
>NC_092210.1:3818215-3824218 GCF_043381705.1 Parasteatoda tepidariorum
GATGGCATGTCTTCGGATCATTTACGTCGCACTAGTGCTGCACAATAGGCTATTGGCGACGGTCTGGGAAACATCCCTTGAGATTTGATCCTTTGCAGAGGAGATGGCACCCCCGCTTCAGTAGCCCGGTGACCTGCATCCGAAGTCGAGCACTTTATCGTAGAACAGTTTAACGAGGACCAATACCGCACACCCTCGGTCCCTACGCAGACACCGCGTCTCAACGATCAGTCCCCTTTGGGACAATAATAGTCTGAAAACTTTTGAATCGTAAGGCATACAGTTTTTTTTTTTGGTATCATTTTAAAGTATCGAATTCCACATGGAAAATACAAATTTGAGCGAAATTGGTTGAATAGTGCATTAGTTCCTGAGAAATTGAGTTTCATAAGTACGACTTTTTTAAAATTTAATTTCTCAATATTAGTCTATTTCTCTGAAATTTTGCATTTTGTCATGTTTAAAACTTACAATGTTTTGTAATCCAGCTTTATATGCGTACAAATAACTTGTTTTCATAAATATATTCGCGAACATAATACATAAATAGCTAAAATGACGGTTAGAGAAGGAGTACTGAAGAAGGGCCCCCGCCAAAAATGTTTGCCCCAGGGGGGTGAAGTTACGGCACTGTCTGATACTGTGTCTGGTTTCATAACTTAAAATAGCGTCAGCATTATTCATTAACATATAAAGACATTCGCAGGAATAAAGTCAAGTNTCCGTTCATTTGATTAGATCATAAGTTATTCTGAGTATTCGCTTTTTATTTTGAGCACAGTATAAATCAAGCTAAATCTTCTTCAACATGAAATGAACAAAACGCACACTGAGTCAAGATCGAGTCCCACTTTAAAATCTGTTAAAGTTTTAAAAGTTCAATTTGCAAGTGTACGCTCCTAATCATGTAATTGGTTTAACAGGAACCTCTCTTTTATGAATCCTCCCTACCCCACTTTTCGGTGACAGAAGTTCCCACAAAGAAGGACAATTTAAAAGTTTTAAACTTGTTTTATCTTCAGTATATAGAGGAATAGTATTTTTCGCTGAAAAAAAAAAAGTCAAAGTACGGGGAGAGGGGGCATAAAACTAGATAACAATTTTAAACAATTTCAAACAATATTCAAGAACGATGTTCAAGGACAATATTCAAGAAATTTAAACGATGATTTTTTCATTAAAAATAGTTTCTTCAATTTCTTTCATTTGTGTTGGAAGAAACATTTTTCTTTCAGGGCCCGTTTTTTCATGGTTTTTTCCACTCGGGAAAAAACTTGCTTTCCCTGCCACTCAAAAACTATAAGACATAAGCTTGGAATTTGAAAGGAGTGTAGAAAAATGTACAAGTAATACAAAAGAATGAATAAAAATTGATAATCAGTTTGAATTTTATTAAATGTTAACCTGTAGTAAAGAATTCCACCTCCATTACCTAAAAACTAAAGGAATTTAGAAGACTAAAGAATTTTCGTATACAAAACTCATTTTGCAAAAAAGCAGCTAGGCAATTTGTTAATATGTGATCGATATGAACTTCAGTTGCAAAAAAAAACAAAATTTCTATGTTCTTTTAAACGTTATTCCAATTTTAAGCATGAAAAAGTAAAATTTAAATGAGACCTTAAATTTAATTCAAAAAAAATAAAAAAACATGTTTTAAAAAATTGATTTTAGTTTTCGAATGAAAGTGCGATAAATAATTTTGACATTAAAAAATTAATCTAATAATGAAAAAATTAAAAAAAGTAATAAAAAAATAAGAAGAAAGAATTAAAAGAACTAAAAATTAAATAGAAATTATTAATCTCATGAAAATGTTTTCAACAATATTTCAAAAAATTAAGATCTAAGCAAATGAATAAAAATTTAAATAAATCCTAGCAATTCGTATTCATGGTTTTTAAATTCCTATTTGTATCATATAAAAATCAAAAGATGGCAGCACTATTAAAATAATTTTTTTCTCTTCGTTTTTATTTCTGAATGCACAACCTATTAAAGACCTTATTAAAGACAACATATTAATTACCTTATTAATCTTTAAAAGAGTGTAAAAAGGCTTTTTTTTAAAAAACATAGTTCAACTGAACATTTTATCTGTAAATGTTTATTATAGTAGAAAAAAAATATTTAGAACAATATTCCATTTAAACTGTTTTTTTATTAAAAAATACCAGAAGATGACAGCACTATGCTATATTTACTTTTCCAATTTGGAAATTTTTTTTAATCTCTTTTACTAAAAAAAGTCCCTAGTCCCATCTCTATGATTATCATCTTTCTGATTATACTTGAGGATTTGTATTACTTACATGCAATATTTACACCACAAGGATTAAAAAGATGTTTCAATTATAGCTTAAAATTATTTTCTTCCCTTTTCTTCATTTTAATTTGAAACACAAAAAGTTTTTTTTTTCCTTTCATAAACGTAATATTTATTTGTAATTGGTAATTCAAATGTAATATTCAGAGCCGGATTATACCTTTCGTACACCCTAGGCATAGCCGTTTTTGGGCCCTCCCCTCCTTTCCCCACTCCTCCCCTCTTTTCAAAATATATGCTATGTTCTCCAGATTAAAATGGATAAAAAATTATTTGAGTTCAACAATGAATCAAGATCGTTTGGCATTGTTCGCACTTATGTCTATTGAATACGACATTTTGCGTAGTTTGGAATTCGACAGCATAATACAAGATTTCGTTGAATCCAAAAATCGCAAAAAAGTAATATATTAGATCATAAGATTCTGCAAAATAATTTATTACCGAAAAATATTATATTTTTATTTGTATCTTCATAATTTTGTGCAAAATACACTTGTTGTTTTTAAAGCTAAATTATTTTTGTCAACAAATTTTTTTCTCCCAAGTTTTTCGTAGGCCCCTGAATTTCGTAGGCCCTAGGCACGTGCCTAGTGTGCCTATAGGTTAATCCGGCCCTGGTAATATTGTTTTGAAACATGGTTAATAATAAACAGAACTAGTTTAATAATTTTTAAATCATCACATTTTTTAATATTTTTAATATTTATTTGAATGAGAATTTTTTTCTTACATTCAAATAATAATAATAGTTATAATAAAAATTTTCAATAATAATAATGAAGTTTATTTTTAAAATCACCAATGCAGGTGATTATAATGTACGAAACAGTTTTATTGTTCTGTATCACACAATTTCAGAAAATTGAGTTTATTCAGGGAGAGTATGTTTTTTGTGTCTGTATTTGTAGCTTAATTCAGTAACGAGTTCGTTATTAGCATAATATACAAAATATGCGATATTATATATATATATATATATATATGAGCATAATCTTGAATCTTGGCGATTCTTTGGCCAAGAGCATAACAATAGAATTTTAAAGTAAATTAAAATAAACAAAAAAATAATTATATGTGAAAATATTAAGTAAGAAAGTAAAGAGTTAAGTTAAGATTCTCTGGTAAAAGATGTACGAATTTCTTAAGAATATCAAGGACATAAAAGTTAAACCTTCAGTTAACACAACGACGTCAATAAGATGAGGCAATTGAATTGACATCACAATTTGTGTATTGAAGATGGGTATTTAGGGATGGGGATGACAGCAGGTATATTTATTGCGTTTGTATTTTAGAGGATCATTTTAAAGGCGAGAAACTGATCATTTTCTACCCACATGAATCTCAGATTTAAGTCTCTTGATAAGTACGAAAGATAGATTTTCTGATAATTCCGTCGACCATTTATCGCCCAAATGCACTTAGATCATTCTTTCACTCCAAAATGTCCCTGAGACTATCATTTATTCATCCGCTAGGATAGATCTTTGGAACTAAGGTAATATAAATGCATTTGGTGTAGTTTATAAGACTGAAATTAGAACTTTAAGTAATAAATGTAAATTTTTTTCTTCAAAAATATCACTTATACTCTTTAACTATTTAGTCCTTCAAATGTTAGAATTTGTTCATCTCTGTAATTTCCTACATACAGTTATTAAAAATAGCGCAAAATTTTAATTTTTTATCTTATTTAAAGAGCAACAACTCTTGTGAATTAATTTTCCAAAACATAGGTATAAAGTTTCTTTGTCACTGCAATTATTGTCCACATAAAATAATTATTGAGGAAAAATTGTACATATTTGGGATTATAAATTAGTGTGTAAAAATGAAAAACATAATATCTTAACGAGGATTCCTACAATCAAGCATCGAAACCTGTTTGGTTGTAGGAAAAAACTGAGATGAAGTGAAAATACATTATTTATTAGATCATTTAAATTAGGTTTGATATTTTAAATCCCTCTCATCTTAATATTGATTAATCAGATTTTAATAGTGTTTCTTTTCCCCCCGCTACATCTTAATTCGCGTTCCTTAATGTGGTTAGATAATTTATTTTTTTCTTTTTGTTTCTGAAGCAGATTCTTAAAATGTATATTGAGAGTGATTACAAAATCTATAATTCTAAAAACATATTCACCGTCTCTTTCATACTGGCTTGCTCTATATTGTCATCATAACAAAAATCGTTCGCTATGCACGGTAGTACTAAATGGTTTGAAACAAGACATTAAAAAATAATTAAATAAATAAATTTAATAATAAAATAAAATCGAGCACCTCCGATGTAGAAGGGTTGTACATTAGCCAATAGAGAATCGAAAAAAGATAGGCCTGAACGGATTTTAAATTCATTGTTTGGTTAAAAACCGGAACGAATTCATTTCGAATAACGTTCGTCACGGATTTCTGATCGCCCATCGAAATTTCCATCGTTCGAAATCGTGTCCCTAACCTGGAACGAAATGCCCCTTTTTGATTCTGTTTTAGAGACTTTGCCCGGGAGAAATACCCCTTTCACTCCTGACCCATGTCTATGTATTGTTTTTAAAGAATTCAATACAAAGTGGCGTGAGTTCTTAAGTTGAAAGGCGATATTTTCGTGTATAAATTCAAGCACAATACACCCCCTTAGACGCACTTTAAAGATTCTATATAAAATCTTAATTATCACGTGATACTCTATACAGCTTTTTAGGCTGCTGAAACCAGTTTATACTGGTTTATGTTCTCGTATCAATTAGTTAGCATTGTAATGCAATGTGTCAGAAAATAAACACAAATGGACGTCTCCTAAATAAAAACCCATTACATGTATGTTTAAATATAAAAGTATTGCCTATAAACTCATGCAAAGCATGTCATTATTAAAAAACTACAGTGAGTCTAGCAATTTGGTCTAATTATTATAATATAATACCTGATATAATAAATATTCTATATTTATATTATCTATCGTCTAATTTAACCTTTTGATACACGAACGTAAATAAGTGCAAACCGGTTTCAACCACGTACAAACAATAATGCTGTCATCTGATAATTAAGATTTTACATGGATTCCAATAGTGGGTCCAATAATTTGGCCAGGGACTGTAAAATAAAGCAGAATATCTTGTTTTAAAATAGTAGTATGAAATTGGTACACAGAGTACAATAATTTGAACACTGCTTCATAGATTTAATATTTTGTACTGAGTGGAAAGTAATGTTTAACTATAAATTAGATCTAAAAACGATAAAGTATTCTTTGCGTTATATGGACTTAAAAAAAGTTTAAAAAAAAAAAGGAAAAAAAACGTTAATGAAAGAGCTGAATAAACGAGGACCTTCTTCAGAGTCTAAATATACTAAATAAAAGACTAAATATAAAAACTAATCTAAACACCAAATTCCTTAAGAGGAAGGTTCATGTTTATAGAACCGAAACTATCATATGTCCATTTCTGCACTTTTATTTGCTCTTTATTCACGTTGACCTATTCTTATTTCGATTTAGTATAAATTAGATACTTAATTCTTCGTACAATATCAATTTTGATTTAAATAGTTTGCATTTTTAATTAATTTTATATTTTGTGTAGTACAATCCTTAAGATGGTTATTGTTAATGCTTTTTTCTATTTTTTATTCCATATTTATTTTTTATTTCCATATATATATATATA
>NC_092210.1:3824320-3863447 GCF_043381705.1 Parasteatoda tepidariorum
ATATATATGTATAATTACTCTCTATATATATATATTACTAAGAGATAAAAATTACTCTTTGTGGCATTTGGACAAGCCAGCCATTGACCTTATGAGAGCTCCTCTCGTTTGGCTAGAGATAGAGAGGACCACTTGGTTGAAAGCCAAATCGCGTATATGGTTATGTAAAGTTTTTATTTTATGAATTCATTGAAAAAATTAACTGAGTTAAGAAAACAAACATTTTAAATGGCAAAAAGTTTATTATTAAACCGTAATAAGAAAGTAGCCGATTTAACTGAGAATTTGTAACTTTTATTTATTTTTATAAGCCTAACCAATGTAGTAAAGTAAAAATAAATAAATAAATGAGAAACTAGATCGCAAACACTTAAAAATAATACGTTATTTTTATTTTCAGAAACATGGGTCTTTCAAATGTTACGTAAGCACGTTCTTGCCGATTCTTGGTTTCTCCTTTGTACTTGCCAGCAAAATTAAACATATTACAAAACTCATTCCATGCTTACGTAAAGAAGACTCAACACCCCGCTGTGCCTTTTTTCTCTCTGATTTTACAGTAGTGATTTAATCGTAGGATTGCATTCAAATAAAAAATATAATTTTGCATAAAACAAAATTTATGCTTAAATTCATTTTAGAAATCTTGAGTATATACTATGGGAATATATTTTATATGTATATACTTTATATTATTATCTATATATTCTTTAGGAATATACTTTATATATTTATGTGCTTTATGTATCTATACATATACTTTAGTAATCTTTGTATTTTTTCTTCCTGAGGTTAAAACTCTTGACTTCCGAAACTCATGGAAAAAAAATTTCCATCAATTTTTTTTTTCTCCAAATTTTTTTATCAAATAATTTCGTTTTCTTTTCTTTATGTTTTAAGAAAAATTTTTTTGAAAACAATGTGGCTCTATTATCATACGTAAGCATTGATCAGAAGGGCTTATCGAAACGAATTCTAGGAGCACTTGACTTATCCCACTATTGTTCCAACCGATATTGACAAATCATAAAGTCCCGATTGATATTCTCCATCGTAAAAATGAGAAGAGTTGGGGGGGAGTATATAGATCCTTACTTCGATCACTGTTCCTGCCTCATTTTACAATCACCATTGATTCCGCTAGGATGAAGTAAATGTACCGTTTTCTTGGAGGCATAAAAAGTACTCGCATCAGCAAGTACAAATCACATGGCTGTGTGTTGAAAGTGAAGTTAACAGCAATAATTTTTGTACTATTGTTCCTCGCTCCAATAGAACTGTCAGCTTTAATTTGAACTCTGCTTGGACAGATGACTGTGCTCAACTGTGAAGGATTTTTATTTCATAGTTTTAAATATTTCGTATCTGCTGCGCTAAAATAAATAAATAAAATGAATTGTATCATATTTTTAAGCGAAGGTTTACTACTCCCACAGCAATTTATATATATATATAAACACAAAGAAGAATTTTAAAATAAGATAAAATGGAAAAATTTTTCTAAAAGGGAAAACTTAAAGGTACTCTTTAGGACACATTCCTTTACGATGGTAAATGCAGTATTTCAAAATGAAGAATAATTATCCTCAGATAAAAATTGCTCTTTATAATGCTTCGATATAGATAAAAATATAAAAATGCAATTGAAAATGAATTTGAGATATAAGAAAGACAAACTTACCGACGTGGAGTAAAAGTTAATAAAGATGTACTAATAATAAATAGAATGTGAATAAGAAAAGGGGAGACTACACTTACTACAGGATTATGTATACATTGGATGATTAAATTCAGTTCAAGCAGATCTCGCAGTGCACTGATCATAAAGGCACGGTTTCCAGTAGAACACCGAAGTCAAGCATCACTGGCTGAGGCGAGTAGGCGGGTGGGTGACCACTTTGATCAGTCTAAGTAGGGACCGAGGGTGAGCGGTATCGGTCTTAGTTAAACTGTTCTACTGTAAAAGGCTCGACTTCACGAGCAGGCGTCACCGGGCTACCAAAGCAGGGGAGCCATCCCCACTACAGAGGATCAAAATTGCGTTGGCAGTTCTTCGGATCATCCTTAAGGATGTTTCCCATATCGTCGCCAATAGCCCATTGTGCAACTCTAGTGCGACGTAAATAAAGTACCTACCTTAATACAATAATCTGTAACAACGAAGCATGGAATTAAAATACCAGACGTTATTAGAATATGATTGGAAAAAAAGGGGAGATAAGACTTCTTACAGGATTATGTATACATTAAGTGATTGAATTCAGTTCAAGCAGTTCGAATTTTGCACAGAAGATGGCAGGTTTGTCTTAAATCGTTTCACGGATTTGTGATTCTTCGTGCCACAGTTAAGCACCAGAGGTTCGATTACAGTGCGCTGGTTGTATCAATATTTCAGTGCTCAAACCAAGTTCCAATTACAAATGGTGAAAAAGAATTAAGCATAAACGAACATCAAGAAAAGTTGCGATGGGAAGTTTGTTGTTAAGGGGTGATATTTTCAAGTGCTTGGTTATTGGATTATTTTTATAGAAACATAGTAAACAGAAGTAGGAATATTAAGGCTATAACGTTTAAAAGTAGTTTAGATCTTTAAAAGGAGAAGCCTAATTATCTAATTTTCAACGCCAATTTGGCTATCTTGATTTGGCTATATTTTTACTTCCGGATTGTTTTGTTCGAATTAAGTAATTCTTATTTTCTCGGAAGTGTTGTTTTAGCTAATTTTTTTAAATGCTAATTTTGTGCGCATTGTTAAAGTTGGAAGAAAGCTTATTTATTGCAAGGTATTTGTTTGTTTCATAATCATAAATTATGTTTTTTTTTTTGTNCAAAATTCGAACTGCTTGAACTGAATTCAATCACTTAATGTATACATAATCTTGTAAGAAGTCTTATCTCCCTTTTTTTCCAACCATATTCTAATTACGTCTGGTATTTTAATTCCATGCTTCGTTGTTGCAGATTATTGTATTAAGGTAGGTACTTTATTTACGTCGCACTAGAGTTGCACAATGGGCTATTGGCGACGATATGGGAAACATCCTTAAGGATGATCCGAAGAACTGCCAACGCAATTTTGATCCTCTGTAGTGGGGATGGCTCCCCTGCTTTGGTAGCCCGGTGACGCCTGCTCGTGAAGTCGAGCCTTTTACAGTAGAACAGTTTAACTAAGACCGATACCGCTCACCCTCGGTCCCTACTCAGACTGATCATACCCTACTTAGACTGAGTATGATATCATTTATTTATTATGTAATAAAAGATGACGTCATAACTTCATAATATACAATATCTCCCCAAATAACAAAGTTTCTAAGTGTTGCCATCCTTAAAAGCTAACATTAAAAATAATAAGTGTTGCCACCCTCAAAAAACTAATAAATTAAATAATATTTAAAAAACGAAACTAAATTAAAAACAGAAACCGAAACTAAAATCGAAACTACAGGCGGGCAGAAATAAGCACCCCTTGACTTTCCATGATGACGTCAGGAATAGGGACCCCCCGCTGTTTACGCTGTAGTGCCGCCTATACTACTGATGTTAAACTTATCCTTCCATCCTTTTTAATTTTATTAAATTGCTATGTTTGTTAAATTATCGTCGTTATTTCATCTAATGCTGCACTAACTCCCACATACATATAATGACATCTATCACTTTTTATTGAGATTCTCAAACCACTACAGAGAATAAATAATGAAGTAGGTCTAAATGAACCATAGTTTAGATTAGACAGCCGGCTATCAATTTTAGAGCGAAAGATCGAAACCCCTTTCGGAAATTGTCTTAGAATTTCGGAAATTGAAGTAGAGATTCGGAAATTGTCGTTTCCGAACAATAAAGTGTCTTGTGGAGAGGTTGTTCAAAGAAAAACACTTAAATGGGTCCATGTTCTCTTTATTGTAGCTCACATCCGACCACGTGATAGTTGTGGGAGAAGTGTCCACCCCTTTCGGTGACTAAAATTTAGCGGAGGACACCCCCGATTTGACCAGTACTCACCCACATTTCCTGGGGTGAATGTGTCTCTTTGTCCGAACAATGGAATATTTATTTGCATTTGTAAGAGACGATAATTGAAATGAATACGTATTCCGTATCTTCATCCCTTTACATTTCATGGATTATTGAAATACACAGGGATCGACATCTGTCATTAATTTTCACATGAATCAGGGGTTCAGTTTCTTTATTTAAAATCAAAACAATTATCTACTTACAGTCCCTGTCCAAATTATTAGACGCACTATATGATTTTATGTAAAATCTTAATTATCAAGTGATACTATACAGTTTTATTGTTTTTACGTGACTGAAACCGGTTTACACTTGTTTATGTTCGTGTATCAATGGGTTATCCTTGTAATGCAATACTTTAAAAATAAATACAAATAGGAAGCATATAAAAAATCTCCTAAATAAAAACCCATTACATGTATGTTTAAATATAAAAGTATTGCTTATAAAATCGTGCAAAACATGCAATCTCTAAAACACTGCCGTGCGTCTAATCATTTGGTATAATTATTATAATATACTAATATAATACCTGATAGAATAAATATTCAATATTTATATAATATATCATCTAATGTATCCAATCGTTGAATTTACATTATAGATTGTCTAATACGGTCAAACCCCGCTATAGTGAACACGGTTTATAGTGAACTCCCGGATATAGTGAACTCCCGGATATAGTGAACGAAATGTTCGGTCCCGTGCCTTGCTATACACGCGTAATGTTATTTATATAATATATCATCTAATGTATCCAATCGTTGAATTTACATTATAGATTGTCTAATACGGTCAAACCCCGCTATAGTGAACACGGTTTATAGTGAACTCCCGGATATAGTGAACGAAATGTTCGGTCCCGTGCCTTGCTATACACGCGTAATGTTATTTATATAATATATCATCTAATGTATCCAATCGTTGAATTTACATTATAGATTGTCTAATACGGTCAAACCCCGCTATAGTGAACACGGTTTATAGTGAACTCCCGGATATAGTGAACGAAATGCTCGGTCCCGTGCCTTGCTATACACGTATAATGTTATTTTTAGTGGATATAGTGAACCAAAAAAGTGAGGAAGTTGGATATAATGAACTTTTTCCTGTCTTTGACTGATTTTCCTTATTTTTTTTGTAATAATTTTGAAATTTCTACTTCAAAATAAATACATATACCGATTTTTAAAACCATCTATAGAGGGGAATGTAGCGATAAGCATTTTTTCTTGTTTGCTTCTTTTATCTCACTTTCCCATCCCTAAGCAAACCAAGCAGATGTTTCCAACCCAGGCAGATGATGCACCTGTAAGGTGTCAGTGGGATCAATATGCATTTTCTGTCAGAGGGAATGAGTAATTATTCATTATTGGTCAAAGGGTGGGACACTAATATGTGTTGATAAGGCCCTCATTTCAACTCCTTTTTGCTCTCAGTTCAGTTAAAAAAATCCTGCAAACAAGTGTCTCAAATTTAACTATGGCGAGCAGTAAACGTAAAACGTTCTCCATTGATGATAAAATGATGGGCATAATCAGAAGTTGATATTTGCAGGGAATATAAACTATCCAAATACATATGTAACATATGGAAAAATAGGCAATTAGTAATTTCTGCCCATGAAAAAAATTTAGATGGCTGAAAAAAGCAGATCACAAGGATGTTGAAGAAGCATTAATGAAGTGCTCCACCAATCGAAGTATCTGGACAAATGTCGATGAATTTGCTACGCGATTTTATGAGACTACTTTTATATGCTCGACTGGCAGGTTAGACAGGCTTAAAAAGCGGAATAATAGAAATTCAGGAAAAATTATCTTATAGTCAAGAAATGTTTCCATATCTGATGTTGAGGATTGCTCATCAGCTAAAAATTAAAATTTTTTTATTGCACGCAAGACGAAGAGTAATGAAAAATAACACATTTTTTGCTATTATATAATATTTTTCAGTCATTTATTTGAATAATGCGCAATAAAAGGGAGGAGTTTGGGAGCCATTAGTTAAATTGCTTGAGTAACGGATATAGTGAACTCCCGGTTATAGTGAACGAAAATTTCGGTCCCTTGAAGGTTCACTATAGCGGGGTTTGACTATATAACCAACTGATACACGAACGTAAATAAGTGCAAACCGGTTTAAGCCGTGTAAAAACAATAAAGCTGTATAGAGTATCACCTGATAATTAAAATTTTACATCGAATCTTACAGTGCGTCTAATAATTTTGCTAGGGACTGTATATATCAAATTATGCAACTGATACATTATGAACTTATAATTTTTCTAAATGCAACTTTTATCTAATGATGAGATTATATGGACAAATTATCAAAGGAGTTTCTAATAGGGTGAGGTGGGACTTCAATTTGCAGTTTAAGAAATCTTAAAAAAAAAAAAAAAAAAAAAAAAAGGGTTTTTGGGTAGACATANAAAAAAAAAAAAAAAAAATGGATTTTGAGTTGAAATTATTGAACTTAATAATTAAATATTTAATTATGTTCAATGTAATCAAATATTCATGAAGTCTTTCTAATCCTAAATCAGTTTCCAATATTAGTAAAAATAAGATAAAATAGTTGGAAAGGTTATAAAAGAGAAACTCTTTTGCTTCAAAGTATTCAAATTTTTATTTATTTACTTTATTGTTTATCAGGTTTTCAGATTTATATACATATTTATGTTGCAGTTCCCTGATTATTTCAAAGTAGTTTTCATCATCAAAAACATTATTTGAATTAAAATCGTAATTTTGAATGGAGCATGGAGGTGATTTTGATATAAATAGAGAATTTTTTCTAATAATTTTATAACCATCGTTGAACAGCAGACCCAATTTTAGGGATTTCGACTAGTAATGTTCAACTACGTAGCATAGTAATTTTGAACCCAATCCAAAAGACAAGGGAACTCCTGGAACAGGTATTGGAAGAAATTTGCCTTCGTGGAGGACTTTCAGATAAGACTAAGCTGTATTTGCTTTGAATGGAGAGGTAGACCACGAGAACCTCCCACGGTTAGTCTGACGACAAGGGGACTCATGACCCGTCTACCACTGAGGATATTTGGGCTGTGCTCTGTCCATCCTAGGATTTTCCAACCTGAAGGTGGGGTAGAGGGGGGTAGAGGGTCATAACAATAGATATGATCCATCAATGTGTCAAAGGGGAAAATGAATTGTTATGAATAGATCTTTGAAGTGGGGACTCTTGAATTTTAACAAATGTCCATCGCCAAGCATTTGGCGAATGAAACATCTCTTTAGCAACCCCTAAAGATTATACCACCACGTGTTGTCAATATAGTATTTTTAGCAATCAAGATGGATATATTTTTTCAAAATTTGGAGAAAAAAAATCCTGAAACATGAAAAGTACCTCTATTATTTTCATGGGGAATTGAAGAACAAGACAGCTTGGTCTTGTATCAGAAAAGAAAACGGGNAAGTATTTATAGTGTTATTTTCGCCAACTAGTAAAATATTTTTATAAGTTTAAAATGGTATTTTTTTTAATATAATGGCCAAGAAAGTTTTTTTAAACTATGTTTATGAATGGAAATAATGTGTTAATTACGTAAAGTTTGAAGGCTAATAACCAGAAAAAGTCTAACTTATTTTTACAAAGAGAAAGATGCAAAGTTATCATATCTTTGCTTGCGATCTCCGAGATCTGTGGACACAGTGACGTCATGAGGAGGGAAATCGTAGCTTCAGTTCTAAGAGCGGAGTGAACTCTTTAGCCCTGATAGAACTCATAAAATAAGTTAAAATTATCGAGAAAACATAGAAAATATCATTGATGAATAATAAATAAGATTAATGAAAAGAGAAGAAGAAGAATTATTAAAATAAAATATTATTAAAAAATATTTAAAAAAAATTATTTAAGAAGAATTAAAAAAAAGTCCGAAAACAAATTAATGAAAACACGTTTTTTGTTGTTGTTATTTTTGAGAAATACTAAAAAAAAATTATTTTAAAATAATTAAATAGCCGCAAAACAAAATGATGAAAAGACGTTTTTTTGTTGATATTTTTAAAAAATATTTTATTTTAATATTTTTTCTTCTTCTCTTAGTTTGTATAAAGGATTCTTATCATGTTCTTCTTATTTTGTATAAAGGATTATTTTTATAAAAAAAAAGTTTACACACTTAATTATTTTTTAATTGCATGCACCATTGACTGTTTATCATAGTTTTCAATCAGCACTTTTATGATAATTTCCCTTCGAACAATGTTTCTAATCGTTCAAGTCATCTGAAATCAATATTTATTGTTGATTCGACTTCATAATAAGTTGCTTGTTTTAAGTAGTGTTTAGTTTTGTAGCTAGATTCACTAGATATTGCTTAAAATAACTTTTAAACTAGAAAAACTCAAATCGTAGAAAATCCGGTGAAGGATTTTGAATGAAAAAAAAAAAAAAAAATCAGGATTTTGACAACTTAGCAATGCAGTTTCCTCCAAGCAGGGAACAACTGATGTTTAAAAAAAAAAAAAAAAAAAAAAAAAAAAAAAAAAAAAAAANAAAAAAAAAATCGCTAAACTCTTGAATTGGAAGGGAAAAAAAATTCGATAAAATCTACTTTTATAGAAAAATGGAACGAGATTGATATCGTCTGTTAAGTAATTGACGCGTCACACTTGTTTAATCCATCCATCTTTGCCTGTTTCCCTGATAAATTGGTTCTCTTCCCTGTTTATATGAACTGAAAACCCCTTCTCCCAACAACCCCAAGAGTAACATCCACACAAGTTTATATGACACGATGTTGTCAGGAATTGAACTAGGGATTTGATAAATCTAATTCATAACCCCTGGATTACATTTCGTCGAGTCAACGTCCAACAATAGCGGAATATAACAATAATTTAAGAGCACATTAGAATCTGCCACTCTATCCCCCTCTTCCTCGCTTCACTTCATTAACTGATCACCCCCTCACGCCCACTCTCCCCCCATTTATGAAAATGATAAAACGAGCTTTAAACATCCCTGCCTTTAATGTATTTTCATTCGAAGAATGACACTAGCGACGTTAGCGCCCCCCTCGGGACTCACTGGCGTAACAGTTGCATCCATTAGAGAAGCATTAATGCACATTGGGTACTTCATTTGTTACAAATCACGCAAGGGGGTCCCCTTGTCCTACAAGGACCCCTGGACGAAATGGATCCTTGAAACAGGGACCCCCTAGGGACCGGGAAAGACCACTGGCGTGTGTTCCGAGGTAAAGCTAAAGCAAGGTTCAGAGCCAGATCTAATCGTGTTTGGGCATGTTATGAGGAGTGTTTGATGTTTAAGGTTATGTTATTGTCGGGGACGCGTGCAGCGGTACTCTCTGATGTGTGATGGGTCGTGAATATGTTGCTCATTATATCGGTCGTAAAACATAGCTCAATATTATTGAGTTAGAGTGGCGATCTTAAGTTGTTTTCCTATTAAGAATAAAGTATCGTAAAAAATGTTCAATATTCGTTACTCAAGAACGAAGGTTGTTCAGTTACTCAATAGCTGAAGCTTCCAATTTTCCGTACTCAATGTTCCGAAAGGAAACTAAACAGCGTTATGAACTAAGTTTGACGCAAAATTGGAATTAAAAATTTCTAAAGCTCAAAAGCAGTTAATATACACTTTACCTAGTTCATTTGCAGATAGTTAACGATTTAATGCTACAACACGCTTCAAAGTTTCAAACAGCGCCAAAAACTTTAAAAGAACTATTTTTTTCTTTCTTTGCAAAATTTTTAAGTTATTTAAAACGAAAGCGAATTTATTCCATATTATTAGACAAATCAGTTGTTGAATGCTACTTTCACGCTTACTACTTACATTTAATACAAAAGCTGAATTATAACAATTGCAAACGATATCTTTATTTTTATTTGTTTATCAACATTTATAATCGTGATCGAACTTTTCTGCTTTCTTAAATAAGGAAGTTCAATTTTTAAAATTGTTAAATTTTTGCAAAATGCTTAAATTAATTTTTAAAATAATGAATTTCGTCCATATCATTATACAACTTAGTTGTCGAATGATACTTGTCAGGCTTACTACTTATATTTAATACAAAAACTGAGTTATAACAATGGCAAACGAAATCCTTATTTTTATTTCTTTTCAACATTTTTAACCGAGATCGAACTTTTCTGCTGTCTTAATTAGGAATTTCAATTTTTAAAATTTTTAAATTTTTGCAAAATGTTTAAATTAATTTTTTAAAATAATGAATTTTGTCCATATCATTATACAACTTATTTGTCGAATGATACTTGTCAGGCTTACTACTTACATTTAATACAAAAACTGAGTTATAACAATAGCAAACGAAATCCTTATTTTTATTTGTTTTTCAACATTTTTAACCGCGATCGAACTTTTCTGATGTCTTAATTGGGCCGTTCAATTATTACGTAAGCACATAACGGTGACAGGAATTAATTGATTAGCTTATTTTGCTGACAAGGGAAGAAGAGGGTAATGAGCAATGCTTACGTAAGACGTTAAAATCTCCAAACTTTTAATTTCTTAAAAAAAAACAAAAATGTTACAAAAAAAATTTTTTTGGAAGAGTTTTTGAACGCTAATGATTCATAATGAATATTCCACTCAAAAGTTTATTAATTAATTAAACCGTAATTTTTGTTTTATCCAAAATTACATCTTTTAATTAAATTTAATCCTACAACTAGAGTAAAAGTCCCAGTCTAAGTAAAAACGACTTTCTGCTGTAAGTGAGGAAGTTTATGATTTGCTTATTTTTACTGACAAAGGGAGAGAAGAGCTTAAATATTATACCTAATATTTGCTCACGTAATATTCCTTGCGCAATACTGCTTACTTAATGTTTAAATGGCTCCTACCTCTTTTTTTTTTGACAATCTACTAATATATCGAATTTTTTTTCTTTAATTTGTTCTTTTTTGTAAATAAAAAGAAGAAAAAAAAATTGCTGTAAAACGAAAGATTGACGATATTTTTTCATTGTGCCGAAAAAAATCTATTTATGTACCCTCAAAGACATTTTATTTCTTCGTTGGCATTAAACTCCTCCTTCTCTAGCGACCATTTTCATTCGAAACCATCTGCATTTGCGGAACACTCAGACAGAATGTATCTTGTATCGATTGACGTCAATCCTGTTACATTTGGAACGAGGCTGACGTCCCAATTAGAATCCCATTTCTCTGTTGTCATTTAAAATCTCTCTTCGAACAATTATTTCGCCATAATACGATATTGACTTCGCCAATTTTCCCCCCAAGTTGAAGATTATTTTCTCGTTTAGCTATCAATGCGGGTTGCAATTAGATTAGCATTACTTGGCGATAAATTACCGGTTGTCACTCGTTATGTCCACTAGTCTTTTGCCAAAATCTAATCGCTCATATAACATGGCCGCTTTCGATTGGATAGCCTTTTCAAATGGCTCAACTCGTCCAATCTGACTGCAATTTATGTCAATCGTCATTCGGGTCATCTAAAGCGGACTCTTTAAAGTCGTATTCGGAGTTAATATCCTTCGGGATTTCATTTGTCTTCAAAGTAATGTTGTGATTGAACTTCTAGTATCTTTGTGATAATGTCGACCATCGCTATCTTGAAATTTTTGATTTTTAATACTCTTTGTTTTTAAAAAAAATTTCAAGATAGTTATACGGTAGCGTAATACTTATCAACCGCTTCCCTTACCAATTTTTTTGAAGAAAAAAAAAGTGCAAAAAATCAACATATTTTTTTATTTCATAAATAAATACATGGAACTAAAACAAAACATAATACAGAAGTTCTAATTTGAAAAAAAATTTTTATGCGTAAAAAATATTTTATTTACCATCAGTTTACTATCCCAAATTATCGCGGGCAAATGAAAAACGTTAAATATTTGTCTTGGTATATGTTCACATCTTCATCATCTGAAAAATCACCTGTATTACTTTCGCGAATGCTATTTTTTTAACTCTTTTTTCTGTGTAAATTCATCGACCATCGTACATACAATTGTACAAAATACGTCTGCAGTCCCACAAATAACAAAACTCCCAAACAAAAATGGGTAAACTTCCACTCACAGCAGAGATTATAGTTATTTTCTGTTTCGCTTCCAGCCGAATTAAAACGTGATGAAACAAAACGTATTGGCGAATTCTGCTATACCCGAGTTTACTCGGGATAATAAATATTTGCAATATACCCGAGTTTACTCGGGATAATCAATGAAGCAGTTAAAAATGGGAAATAAAAGCTTTGCTTTATTAGGTTATCGACCCTTAAACTTTTATGACTCTTTTTTCTCAAAAGGGCATAAGCCTGATCTGGAAGTGTGTTTAATTTAAATAATATAAAACATTCTCTTCATTTAATTTTATTTCTGCATGAAAATATTGCAAGACCAGTTTAATCTGCTTTCGTACATGGAATTTCACACAGAAATACTTTCAAAATATTTACCGCTGAAAATAAGCGTTCACTAATGTTGCCAAAGAGGATGATGAAGCCATAGCCAACAGGGCAAAAAAGTGTATTTCAGGTAAAAAAAGACTCTTGTTAGGTAAAATACTTTGATAAACATGTAGAAATCTTTTAAAAGAAGAAGCGTGATTAGCTAGAAACTGGTTCCATACAGTTATTCCCCCACCAATAATTCTAAATATCAAAAAGTATATCAGATGCAATCAATAATGTTAAACTTTTGAGCTGTTACTGAGAGTTGAAACTGGGAACGTATTCGGGTCGTTTAAATATTACGTAATCATATTTTTGGCAATTTCGGGCTCCCCCCCCTTTTTTTCCCCCTAAGATAATAAGCAAAACACAAATCTTCTCCCACGTTTATGTAAGAAAATCTGAACACACCGCCCCCCCCCCTTATTTTTTGCTTTAACAGTAGTAATTTTTCATCATTTTTGAATATTAGTCAATGTTTCAATTTCTTCATGAATATTAGTTAATTTTTTCCATTTCTTTAGTATTATTCTTCCTGGATATTAGTCAATATTTCTATTACTTTAGTATTCTTCTTCCTGGATATAAGTCAGTATTCTCATTTCTTTAACATTATTTTTCCTAGATATTAGTTAATATTTCCATTTCTTTAGTATTATTCTTCCTGGATATTAGAAAATATTCTTATTTCTTTAGTATTCTTCTTCTTGGATCTTAGACAATATTTCTATTTCTTTAGTATTCTTCTTCCTGGATATTAGTCAGTGTTTCCATTTCCTTAGCATTATTATTCCTGGATATTAATTAATATTTCCATTTCCTTACTAATATTTTTCCTAGATATTAGTCAATAATTCCAATTCTTTAGTATTATTCTTCCTGGATATAAGTCAGTATTCCCATTTCTTTAGTATTCTTCTTCCTGGATATTAGTCAGTGTTCCCATTTCCTTGGTATTATTCTTCCTGGATATTAATTAATATTTCCATTTCTTTAGTAGTATTCTTCCTAGATATAAGACAATATTTTCATTTCTTTAGTATTATTCTTCCTGGATATAAATCACTATTTCCATTTCTTCAGTATTATTCTTCCTAGATATAAGTCAATATTTTCATTTCTTTATTATTCTTACTAGATATAAGTCAATATTTCATTTCTTTAGTATTATTCTTCTTGGATATAGGTCAGCGTTCCCATTTCCTTAGTATCCTGGATATTAGCCAATATTTCCATTTCTTTAAAATTATTCTTCCTGGATATTAGTTATTAATTAAATTTCTTGTGCATTAGTTTTCATGATGTTAGCCAGTTATTATTCGTTTATCGAAATTTACTAATAAATCAAAATGAATCACATAGCGTTTGAATTCAACTTATAGAGTTCAGTTGCCATGATGTGAGTGAGGCTTAAAAATTGTGTGAATTTTACGATTCTTTCACTTGCAGAATTATAAAACGCTTTTATCATTATAGGCTCAGCGAAAGAACCTGAGCCTTTTACTCGCAAACATAAAAGCAACTAAGTTTTTTTCTTTTGGCCCGATAAGTTGTCTCCGGCTTCCGTTAACGGGCCATAAACGTGTTGCTCTCTTAGCTGATATCTATTACAGATATCTGTCTCAACCTCTTTTTTTTATATATCTGTAGCATGTTTTAAGAAGAGAGAGAGAGAGGCAGTCGATTAGGAAGATGCTTACTTTAAGTGCCAACACCACTTTGCTGCATTTTGTAAACAACTTGTGGGTGCTCTGTAAACAACTATTCTCGAATGTTGGTCCCCCTTGGGACAACGCATTCCGGGAGATTGACATTATCTGCTTGTTCGGAAACAGAATACCATTAAGAACTTCCAAATGAAGTAAAATGATAAGAATTTTTCTTTTTTCTTACTCTGTTGTGATGATGGAATTAAGGTTGTGGAGACATAATGGAATTTATTGGTCTGAAGATAGAGCAGACGACCAAAAGGGATTCATTCGGATAAGAGGACTTTCTTTAATGATAAGAGTTGCTTTAAGATTTCGTCTTCTGCTAGCTAGAGAACAGAAAAATTTCTCCCTTTTTTTTTCAAATGCAAAGTTCGACGGATAGAAACCGATTATAGACTTAGTTGAAAGTTTTTCATTGATTCTCGTCTGAATCGGAAGAATTAAAAAAATAGTTCCATATTGGACCTGCGGAATAAATAAATAAATTTTGTTCTATGATTTGGGGGTCGTTTAAAGTTAAAATCTTAAGCTTTTGCATTTGCCCGGAATGCCCTTTCCTAAATCAGTCAATATCAATCAATCATTAATCAATCAATACGGCATGCTGACATCATGCAGTATTTACTACATTCAAACATTCAAGAATTTTTCCTTTTTTTTTAATGATAAGCTAGAGATCATAGAAGGGCAGTCTTAACAGTTAAGTAACCTTAATCTGTTGTAATGTACTTCTGTTCTCAGTAGCATAGATTTCAGAAACAACTTTTAAATAACTTGTTCGGAATGCTCTTTAATTCTGATAATGGGTCTTCTTATAGACTTCGACATCCTTAAAGTTGTTTTCCGAAGGCTGTGTCGTCATAAAAAATAACACTATTTTGGAAATGATATGCTATTTTCATAACTGCTATCTATGAGTTTGCATCGCGTGAATGTTAGGTCTGGCTAAGCCTATCTTTAGCCAGCACCAGGCTAATTCTGAAAATGGCCCAAAACGTCAAAACCAAAAAAAGCTACGATTTTGTAAAAAAAAAAAAAAAAAAAACGTTTGTGATCTAATTTTCCATATTGAAAAAGTTATTCCAACTTTTCTCTTTTGGACTCAATAAAATGAGCAAATTCATTATCATTCATTGTGTTTGATAATTTCCTCAAAGTGGAAAAATCTTGCTGCAAATTTTGAATGCCTTGTAAATATTTAAGCTATTTATCCGTTCTAGAGCCCAGATAATTCTTTACCGCTTTCTCTTCGGACCCATCTCTTGTAGATCTTTTTTTGCGTCTTAAAAATTCACTAAAAGAAAAAAAAGTTTAAAGATTGCGAAAATATTAAGAAAGTTCAAATGGAAAAGAATTCCAATAGAGGACTTTAAAAGTTGTACCTGACATTTTTACAGTCGTGTCCAAAATTGCATTACGGCAGGTGGAGATTAATTTGAAACATATGAAATGGCTCTGTTAATTTTTATAATACTTTCAAGAGTTTTTAGATAAGTCTTGAAAATTAAAAACCTTTCCTCGTAAGAAAATGTAATAAAGCTGTACACGGATAGTTGACAGTGCAAAGCAAAGCACGGATGGCGTTGGGAGTTAAAATGTATCCTAAGATAAAGTGACCACATTTTTATTGAGACAAAGCGGGACAAATGGGATGAAATGAGAATTACAATTTAGTCAAACTTTCAACACGCACAATATATACACAAAAATACGAATAAATGTTTGCAATAATATTTTCAACATCAACTGGATGTAAGTCAGATGCTGTTTGAATAGTATAGGTATAGAATGTGCGCCGCACAACCTACTCCAATATTTTTTTGCTTCAAATGTTCGTTAAGTTTCGTAAAAGCGTTACTGATGCCTCTTTTATCTTTTCCACCAAAATTTACGTTAGTGTTATCAGCACAATGGGCAATAATTTTATTGTTTAAATTATTCTTTTTTAAAATAGTACTTATTAAATCAAAAATTATTTGTGAAGTTTCATCAGGCAATGAAACAAAATCAAATATTCTAATTTTATTTCCTATTTCTGGATCAAAAAATCTAACACCTGTGGGAAATAATTTTAAATCTTTGTGGTTGGAAGCATCAGAATATATGGATATAAATGCGCATTTTTCTAATTCTTTCTGCAATTGTGAAAACGAATATGGGGAAAAAACATTACAAATAATTTTTTCGGTTTTTGTCCTTGCACATGCATATTTTTTGTCGTATAATGTTTTGATCACTTGCGACGTACAATCCATTGATCTGAAACTTTGATTGTGGTTTATGGTGCGGAAAGCAAATAGGCATTATTAAAAAATCTTTTGTGCCTCTTTGTCGCTAGATGTTTAGTAATATCGTTTTTTCCACCATGTCAGACCGAAAATTCAGCATTGCGTTTATCACACTGTATCATATAGTCTATTTTGGTACTTTTAATAAATGGAAATTCTCTGTTTAGCTCTTCATTAAATTTGCATCCTCTTTTTTTCCTCATCTTTTATTTTGTGGGTAAATTCTAGAAATAAATAAAAAATTTACTACAAAGGCTAAAAAAGATTTTTAAATTTTACCTTATTGACCGTTACTTTGTGGCGACTATTGCTTAACCTTTGTCAATCAAATAATGAGTCAAACCGAACGTCAAATTGAAAACAACAAACCGCACTGTCTAACGGCAGTCCGCACTTATCTGAATTAAGCCGAGACGTAAAGACAATGATCGCACACCATCGAGTAAATCTAACTTGGTACATTGCCTAATTTAGTTTACTNGGCGGAAAAGAAATACAGCCAAATTTTGGGAGCCACGTAAGAGAATTATATATAATAGATTAGTGTCTACAATAAAACGCGTCTTTTCACTTTAAATTTCAACGAAACAAACAACAAATAAATTCGGAAGACTTCACAAGCATGCTATGATGCCCAAACAATATCAAACGGTGCTATTTTACACAAATATAGCCAAATAAGGGATAATACTCAAAACATGGCTAACCTTCCACTTCATTTTGATATTAATTCTTTTAACTTTGTTTTGGGCTGACAACCCATTAGAATTTGTAAATCACAGGAAACTCTTACGAATTTAATCACAAATTACAACAATAAAACTTCCAAGACTGTTCACACATCGCCTGACATAAGCGGAAGAATACACCGGGAAGTTTTATAAATTTCTTCCGGTTTTAGGTAACTTGTTATTGTTTACATTCAGTCAAACATCCATAATATAAATGTAGCAAATTCAATCTGTGTTTAAAAAGGTTTTTTTTTTTAATTCAGAAAAGGTTTTATAAGGTTTTATATTATTGCAAATAATAATAACTAGTTATTGCTAAGATATTGCAAATAATATAACTAGATATAGATATAGATATTGCAAATAATAATAACTAGTAACTAGTTTAAATTGAATAATAACTAGTTTAAATTGAGCCAGTTTTATTTTATTTTAAAATCGGCGTTGAACAGCCAACCCATTTTCGAATTTACGACTATCAATTCAACTACATAAGACTTCTAATTTTGAAATCTACCAAGGTGAATTCTACGACATGGCTTCCAATGAGGTGAACCGGGCTTGAATCCCAGTCGATGCGAATAAGGGATAATAAGGGTTCGGTGCGCATCTGGCTTATAAGGGATAATAAGGGTTCGGTGCGCATCTGGCTTGCACCGAACACAGTGCTGACGTAAAATATACTCAGGGGTAGACGGATCATGGGTTATAGTCCTCTTGACGTCAGGCTAACCATGGGAGGTTCTCGTGATCTTCCTTTCCATGTAACACAAATGAAGGTTAATTCCATCAAAAAGTCCTCCACGAAGGCAAATTTCACCCAATACTTGATCTAGGAGTTCCTTTATCTTCTGGATTGGGTCCAAAATTACAAGGAAGGAGATCCTAACTCATGATCCTTTTAACACCGAGGATATTTTATGCCAGAGCTGGGGTTAGTGCGAGCCGGGTTAATGAAAATAACTTTATAAAAAAGATAATATAAGTAATTAAAAATGGAAAAAAAAAGAAAGAAAAAAATTGATTTAAAAAAAAAAAGTTTAAAGCAATTTTTAACTAATTAGTGCTGTTATAAATTATTATTGTTTCGCCTATCTGCACAGTTGGTGAGATTTTTACCAAATTAAAATCATATTTTACTCCGAATTTTCGAAAACGATACTTTTTCTTATGAAAGAGATATGTTAGATTTTTCGACATAGAAAAAGCGATCAATATTTTGCTTCCGGTGTTACGTCTATTTTAAGACTAAATTATTCAAATTAAAAATCATTTAATAACAATCGTACTCTTAAATATTACCGTTTTATAAGTTAAAGTTTCCATTTTGTACTTAACAATTTCCTCATGCAATTCTTAATCTCATTTAAATCGTATCAACGTGCATAAATTATTGTCTTCCCAATAATTTTTTTTTCAAAACTAAACAAAAGCCTGCTAAAACAAATATTCATATAGACGTTTGATTTGGCTTCAATTTTTCATTGCCAAACTCACGCTTAGACTTTCCAAAATTGTATAGTATTACTTATTTATGATGTTTGTCTCAAAAAAATGATCGAATCAAGTACATTTGATTATTTCTTTTCTTTTATCAATAGGTTGATCAGAAAAAATAATAATAAAGAAATAGGACGATGTTTTTGGCGTGTTCGAAAAATGTTTAAAATAAAAGATGGCGCCACGATGTTTTTTTTAGAGCTCAAGTTGATGGCGACGCTATCGCTCACATGGTGGAGTCCGCGTTTGACAACTAATAGATAATCTGTGACAACTGACTGAGGAATATTTGGGGACATATATTATCTCTTTTTTTTTTGGGGGGGGGAGCAGGTAGTACCAACGAAATCTACCTGTCATATCTAGTCGTGTTGTTGAAAAAATAAAAACATTCTATCTGTTTTTTTAAGTTTGACTACTGTCAAAATCGAGTTCAAAATAGTATTTCATGTAGGAATAGATTATATTCAATAGACTATCATAAAAATTTATAGTTACGAAAACAAATTTAATACTTTATTTATTTTTAATTTCTTTTTAATTACCGTCGTTGCACCACAGACTCAATTTTGAGTTTGATACCAAGGTTCAACTCCGTAACCTTGTAATTTTAACCCGATCCAGAAGACAAGCGAGCTCCCGTATCAAGGATTGGGAGAAATTCGCATTCGTGGGGTTCTTTTTGATGGAACTTACCATCGTTTGCATTACATGGAGAGGAAAACCATGATAACTTCCCTCTGATAGCCCGGTGTCAAGGGGATTCTAGCCCATGATACGTTTACCACTGAGAATATTTTACGTCAGCACCATGGTTGGTGCGAGGCGGGTGCAGATCAGCCATTCGAATGGGATTCGAATCCGGTACACCTTATTGGAAGGCAAATGCTCTATCCCCTGAGCCACGATGGCTCCACCACCTATATTTTATTTTATATAAACGTCGTTGAACAGCCGACCCATTTTATGGGTTTACGACTACTAATGTTTAACTCCGCAGGCTTGTCATTTTGAACCCAATCCAGAAGACAAGGGAACTCCTGAATCGAGTAGTGAGAGAAGTTTGCCTTCATGGAGGCCTTTTTGATGGAGCGAACACGCATAGGCGTTACATGGAGAGAAAGATCACGAGAATCTCCCACGGTTAGCCTGACGGCAAAGGGATTCTAACCCATGATCCGTCTACCACTGAGGATATTTCGCGCCAGCACTGTCGTCGGGGCAAGACGGATGCGGAATTCGTATCGACTGGGATTCGAACCCGGTTCGCCTCTTTGGAAGGCGGACGCTCTATCCACTGAGCCGTCGCGACGCCTATATTTGGCAATTTTGACTCCTTCTCCTGCCTTGTAAGAGCTTCCCCCCACATTCTTACAGACGAAATTAGCAACGCCCCAGATTTTTCGCTTAGAAATTAACTTATTGCCAGACTTAAAAATTAACTTATTTTAGGATAAAATAAAAATAAAAGAAATAGCTTTGCATAACACAATTTTTATGTTTAAATTCTTTATATGAAATTCTTAGTAGGCTATTTTTTAGGAATATTTTGTGAACAAAACGCGGGTTGGGATAAGTTAAGATCTTGACTTCTGAAAAATCTTCGAAAAAATTTTTTTTTCTAATTTCTTCTCTCTCCACATTCAACATTTGCTCTAAATTTGAATTTTTTTTTTCAACGCGTAAATTGTTTGGTTATATTTTATAATTTCGCAGTTTTAGAAAGGTTTGAAAATAAGATGATTTTAATATCTTGTATAAGAATTGTTCATACCCCACCTCCCCCTTAGGCAGCAAAAATAAACTAGTCACACACCCCTTTCTTCGGACGATACTTTACGTAATATTTTAACGGCCCATTATTGAAAATTAATTATTTCCAGCAAAACGATATTCTTAATTTTCAAAAATATTAAACATTCATTGCTGATATTTCTCCGAAAATTTCCTGTTTAAGGGGCCATCAAATATTACGTAAGCATATTTTGGAATCGCCTCGCTACCAAAAATAAGCAAATCATTTTTTTAAAATTTATTTATTTATTTTTTTGTTTTGTTTCAATTTTGAGTTTTACTGTGTTACCTAATTTTAAAATTTAATTCAAATAATAAATGACGTAAATTAGCGTTAAACTAAGTTTTTGTTGAAATTAATTTCTTAAACCTTTGAATGAAATTCTTTTTAAGAATCTGCTCTTAGAATTTTTTTTTTAGCTTTTTCGAAATGCAATCTTTTTTTTCCACATAAATTTTGTTCTTTAAAGAATGCAATTTTATTGTCTTATGTAAGCAATGCTTACGCCACGGTACGCAGTTTTATGTCTGAAGGTTTGCCACGGATATCTCCTTGTTTAAATTTAAAATTAGTTTTAAGGACATTAAATTGTTTATATCCAATTATAAGGGTTCTACGGGTTGTTTTTTTTTGATGTAAAAAAAAACTTATCGCAGTTCAATTATAACTTTCTGCAGTTTCTATGAAAGATAAAAATTAACTTCTTTTAATATTTCGAACTCATTATAAGAGTTTTTTAAATTTTAACGTTTCTATTTTTTTTAAATTTAATTTTCTTTGAAAGATATTTTTAGCATAACTTGCCATTATTAAAAACAGGATTGTCTTAATAAGAGGTCTCGACATTAATATTTAAGTCATTTAATATAGTAAAAGCTAGTTATAACGCTACCTAACTCACATTAACAAACAGAGTTGCGTTACAGCGTTAAGTTAAAATTGTAGAAAGAAAATAATATGAAATGATGATCGTTTTTCCTTTTTCTATTAATATCAGAAATGAATAGAAAAATCTTCTATTTTGCCCTTTCAACACCTGAAGAAAGTGGATTTCTCTCACAATTTTTTTTATCGCAATGTCAGAAGATTATTAATTCTTAAATCGTTATAAACGTATAAAAATGCAATTGTTGAATCTTTAGTAATTCACCTCTTTCCAATGAGGTGAGCCGGGTTCGAATCGATGGCTGTTCGATACGAATCCCGCACCCGACTGGCACTGACCACAGTGCTGACGTGAAATATCCTCAGTGGCAGACGGATCATGGGTTAGAGTCCCCTTGCAAGCAGGCTAACCGTGGGAAGCTTATTGTGATTTTCCTCTCCATGCAACGCAATTGCCGGTTAGTTCCATCAAAAAGTCCTCCATGAAGACACATTTCTCCCTATACCTTATCCAGAAGACCGGGATAGCCTGGCCGGTAGGGTGTTCGATTCCCGCCGGCCGAAGGAAATGGTAACTGATGCCCTTTAAATCGGTCGAGTCGCAAAATCTACTATGTTCCGATAACAAATCACTATACCAATGGGGGTACTGATCCAGGAGTTTCCTTGTCTTCTGAATTGGTTCAAAATTACATGGCCGCGGAGTTGAACATTGGTAGTCGTAAACCCAAAAATTGGGTTAGTTGTTAAACGACGGTTAAAAAATAAAATAAAAACGAATTGCATTGCCGTGGTAGCTCAGGGGATCGAGCGTTCGCCCTCCAAGGGGGTTAACCGGGTTCGAATCCTAGCGATGGCTGGTCGATTCGAATTCCTCACGCAGCTCGCACCGACCACAGTGCTGACATAAAATATCATTAGTGGTAGATGGATCATAGGTTAGAGTCTCTTTGCCATCAGGCTAACCGTGGGAGTTCTTCGTAGTTTCTCTCTCCCTGTAACGCAAATGCGGGTTGGTTCCATCAAAAAGTCCTACACAAAGACAAATTTTTCCCAATACTTGATCCTGGAGTTCCCTTGTCTTGACGGTTATAAAATGGGTTGTATTAGTGGACTTTTCTGAATATGCCGTTCTCATTATACCGAGCTCATACTGTAAGGTGTGAGTTAACGAGCAAAGAGTGAGTCTTCCTTCCTAAGTCAAATTTTTTGATAGTTTCACATTGATGAACCAACATAATCTTGATGGTAACCAACATAAGTAACCATTATCTCCATGTAGGAATTCGGACTGATTTATGATGGTCTAACATTAGAATAGCAACTTGTTTTGAAAGTTTGTTCATGTTTAATATCTGGAAATCAAATGTTGGAACGATCATGAACCACTATCAACCCAATGTAGGAATTCGGACTGATTTATGATGATTTAACATAAAAATAAAAAAAAATCCAAATTGTTTTGATGGTTTATTGCTGAGAATCAACAAGAATTCCCATTAAAGCACCATGGAAATGTATAGTTGGAATCATCATGAACCATCACGGATCATCAGGAATTGTTAGTTCATGAGAGTATAACTTCTTTTGATGGTCAACCATCATAGTACACATTAAAGTATCCTTTTCTATCATTCCATGATGGAAGTTTGTTGGCCTGTCAAAAACCATGGACGCGTAATGCAAAATGCTGGATGATGGTGACTATCAAATGATGTTGGACCATCATGAATCACACTGAAACCAACATAACCCATCATAATTTTTTGATGGAACCATCAAGAATTTTGACTAGGGTTGTATAGTAAAAGAAGGCAAACAGAAGAAGAAAAAAAAATTCCTTTTCCTGTTTGCAGTCTAGTTGTTGACATATCTATTCCTGTACCTCAGCAAATGGCTGAAAACATCAGGTAGGACAATTAATCTTAAGTCAAATCTTTATTGCTAGACCTTGTCAGACATATTATTAAGAGACAGATTATATAAAAAAAAAAAGAACCATTAACTTTTAATCAGTGGCAAAGATCAGTTGTATATACATGCTTTTGTTCGACTGCAGAACCAGCCTCACCCTTACTAAATGGCATGTGTTTTTTTAATGCGATCATTATATACAATAAATGTTAACCGATTCGATTGCAGGTGCTAATGTAATTCTGTTTAGTAAATATATTTATAGCGTGCTTTCATTTGAACTGCGATAACTTAACTCAGCTGCAGTAAAAGGACAATCATCGCAGGGGTTGATCATTTCATAGGCCAAATAAGTCGGAGCCCACGGTTTTTGAAAGTTCTTAAATATCAGTAAAAAATCCTCAAAATTATTATTTTTTTCTTAAAATCTGAAGAAAAAAAATTCCGAAAATTTTTGTTTTATGTCTCGAATTATTTTTATTTGTTCTTAACATGGTTTCGTTACTTCATGTGTAGATAACTTTTGCGTATAGATACGTAAACGATGTCTGAAAAATAGAGTCTTCAACTGCCTACCATGAAATTTCTCAAAATATATAAACCTATAATTTGGATAACTCCTATCAGCAGGACAAAAGTTATTCAGATGTTTCGTTTTTTACTCTCTTTTTTATGCAATCTGTATTTCATTTATTCAATTTCTACTATTAGTTCACTACTCTCCCTATATATATCTTGTTCAAATTTTCAATCGTTTAATAAAATACTTTTCATTCACCCACTCAAGTTCAAATGCATTTTCTTTTAAACTTGTAGTGGGTGACACTTGATGTAGTTTTTTTTAAATATTAATTCATTCATTAAATTTAATTCATTAATTTTAGTTTTACATGGGAAAAGGAGTTGTAATTATTTAATAAAAAGTAACTAAAATTAAATTTTTTCTTTGTTGACCTGAATAGGAATTGACTTTAATTTTTATATATATATATTGCTTGTTTATTTTAAGATGATGCAATCAATGCAAACTATTGAAAAAAAATGGATTCATTTCAAGTTTGCATGATTTTCATTTAATTTAAAATCAATAACCCATAGTGGGTGTTGATATTTTTTTTGNATTTTTTTGGGGGGGGGGGGATAGGACATAATCAAAAATTGAGTACATTTTAAAAATTATATATTTTTTCCTATAGAAAAACCATTTACATCACAAGCTAAAGCAGTTATTTATCTTAAGATCATTAATGAGTAAAAGAATTTAGTTTTACTTCTTTGAAGACATTTAAAATATGATTACAGAGTGTTATACAGCGTGTAAAAACAAATAAATAAATAAATAAAAATAAATAAACAAATAAAAATAAATAAAAATAAATAAATAAATAGATCTCTTTAAGCAACTTTTGATCTAATGATCGGATCTTCAAGTTATAGGATTGAGTCTTAAAGATTCGAGAGTGTGCCCACATTGCTAATTAATGTGTGAAGACGACATTTTAAGTTACGAAATCAGACAGAAAAACACACTTTCACGAAAAAGATGCCTTTTTTTTCCAACGGATTCGGACTTCTGACTTCCAAAATATAGGGTGTAGCTGCAATCTGAGAAATACTGTCCCAATAGATTGGTCAGGAGAAGGGTCCAAAGTTTGGACTTGTAACTTTTAGTAAAAAAGTTAGTTTTTTTTAAACACTTTCGTAATTTTTATTATTACAGTTGAAAAAAATTTAAACTTTAAGGTATAAAATTTTTACGTCACTTCGAAGAATGCTATTTTAAATGATAAAATACTAAATTTGAGTGAAATCGGTTGAACAGCTCCTGAGAAGTCTAATTTTTAAAATATGACTTTTTCAACATTCGCTTTCTCAGGAACAATTAGATCGATTTCGCTCAAATTTTGTATTTTGCTGTTTTAAATTGAATTCTTTGAAATGATGTAAAAATTGTATACTTTAAAATTCAAAAATTTTTCGTCTATTATCAAATAAAATAAAAACAAATAAATATTTACTAATTTGTATGGAATTATTTTTGAATTAACGAATTTTATAGTTGTGGGCAACATTTTTCAATTCCTTAAAATGTTCTCGATATATGGCCAAATAAGCAAAAAGTAAAATTAAACATTAAGGGGTCAAACTTCGAACCCTTCTCCCGACCGAAGTATTGGGATTATATTTCCCAGATTGCGCCTACCCCGTATGTATTGGGAGTCAGAAATTCGTATCCTTCTAAACAAAAGATATGTTTATCCAGAGAAAGTACGTTTTTGTGTCTGATTTTGTGACTTTAAGTGTCGTCTACACTAATTAATTAGCATATTTTAGATCATTAGATTAAAAGTTATTTAGGGTTGACCGTTCATTTATTACCCATTGGCAAAATGGGTGTTGTTTTGGGATTGATGGCGTGCGCACATTATTTGGACGTCATCACGCTTTTCAACTGTGCTCAAGAGTAATAGTAAACAGTGCGCATGCGTTGCTATGGCGACCGCAGCTGTTTGATAATTTTTTTAGAATTCTTTTTTTCACTTTCAATTTTGTTCTGCATTAAGGGGGTGAGCTAATTTTTTAGATATGGGACCAGACAGATCCCATAAATACTTCTTGAGTTGTGAATAAAAGAGAATTTCATCATTTGAATGATATTTTTGTTTTTATTGCTTTAAATAAAAATCAGAAATCTAAATTTAGAAAGAAAAAAAAATTAGACAACAACCATTTTGCCAATGAGTAACCTGTAATCGCCAAATTCTTTTTCTCTTAGTATGTTAGAACTTTTATTCGTTGCCTCGATTTCTGCATACAAAAGAAGTGAAATTATAGCTTTAGAAGGAGAAAAAAAAAAGTATCACTACTAGATATATTTCTCTCTTTATAAGACAGCTTTTAAAAACGATGAGCTGTAAAACGCTTGAGCAGGCTTTTAATATACCACATTACCTGCACTTTTCACCGAATCTAATTCGTTCGTAATCTACAACTATCCTTATCTGAAACTACACATGAATTCTTCTTCGCTTTTAAAAGCATTTCGTTTCTCACGACAATTAAAACGATTTGAACAGGTTTTCATTTTTTTAGTTATTTCTGTTCGAATCTCTTTCACCTTTTTTTATTTTTTTATTACCAATGTAAACCACGTAGTTGACAAAACTGATAGAATTCGAACAAGCTTAAAAAAAAAAAGGAAAAAGAAAGCATCGCACTTAAGAAAAGATGTTGGGGTTCGGCCTCTTTAACGCACACAAATGAATTAAGAATTCGAATTGCCATCGGAATACCAATTGAGTGCGTTGATAACATTTCCCTGTCGAAAACTGGGAGGAACATTTTTAGTTCTTAAATTCGTTTCTACTGATAGCTTTAGTCGAGTGTTACATGCCTGGCAATCATAATTCATTTGTTTTTTTACTGATTTGGAATGTTTTTCTTCTTCTTCTGTCGTCTCGGATTCGGTGTCTGATTTTTTGCCCCTTGTCTCTCTCATTACATTCCATAAAAGAAAAGAAAAATTTATTGGATTATTTGATTAATCAAAACTTATTAACTCAAGAGAAGTTAAAATTTTACTTTATTACGCCACAAAACTATTCACTTATTTGTTCTTCTTGGATTGATATGAATTGAAATTGTACAGGAAGTTGTAAAATTTATTCTTTTTATAACAGCTACAGAGGGCATCCTGGACTGCTTCAACATTACAGTGGAGGATGAATTCCTAAAGACATCAATGGTTGCTTCAAATCGACGGATTTTTTACCGATTCTCAATTCTCTTTATTGATTGATTGCACGTCAGCGGATTTAAATCTCAAGGCATGATCAACTGATTTAAGTTAAGAGATTCAAATCCGTGTCAAAATAAATTAATGATTTCATTAATAACTGACTCGTATCTCTGATTAAAACCTACTCATTAAAATCTCTAATTGGAATCGATTTGAATTTAAGGATTCTAATCAGCAGTGTAAAAATGTATTAATGATTTTGTACGAATTTACAGACTCAAATCACAGATTTAAAAAATTCCAGTTAAAAATAACTCCATGCAAATTGTATTTAATCAAAAATGACTCGAATTATTGTTTGAAATCAACATATAACTCATAACCAACTAACTCATACAACTCATAACCAACCAACTCATTAAAATCTCTAATTACAATCGATTAGAATTTAAAGATATTAATCGGCAGTGTTAAAATACATTAATGATTTTGTACGAATTTATTGACTCAAATCACAGATTTAAAAAAATTCACTTATAAATAATTGCAGTGCAAAATGTATTTGATTAGAGATTTTAATCAAAACTGACACAAATTACTGATTGAAATCGACGCATTAAAATTTCTATAGAGTCAAGTGGTTCGAATTTTTTAGATGCAAATCCATTAAAAAAAATTATTATTGAGGATTTTATTCGAATCAACTGACTATAATCACTGATTAAAATCTTTAATAGTAATCATTTCTGAGACATATTGCACTAAGGGGTAAAAAATGATTAAAAACACTGATTAAACCCAACACATTAAAATCTGTAATTAAAATCAACTGATACGAATTAAGAAATTCAAATCCGTCTCACGATCTATTTATTGATTTTTTTTTTCGAAACTGATTTAAATTGCGAATTAAAATCAAAGCATTTAAATCTCCTTTTAGAATCAACTGATTTGAGTCAGTGTCAAAAATTAAGCTTTTCATATGAAAGATTCAAATCGGTGTCAAAACCAATAATAATTTTATTTAAACTTACTGATTCTAATATCAAATCAAAATCTGTTATTATATTTATTTTACTACCTAACTGTGCTAATATTTTTATTTTAAAGAAAAAAGAAGATTTTCTCATTAAAATGAATGCATTAAAATCTGTGATTAAAATCAGCACACAATGCAATTTTAAATAGCAAAACGCAGAATTTGACCGAAATAGTTCGATTAGTTCCTGAGAAATCATTCTCGATTCATTCTCGATTCAAATCATTCGATTTCTCGAAATTTCAACGGATTTCGCTCAAATTTTGTACTTTGCCAATTAAAATTCAAATTGAGTGATTAAAATCAGAGTTTAAGTGTGTTATTGATTTCATTTCGCTCTGCCTCGAACCACAAACTAAAATCAAAATGAGAAAATATTTAATTCGAATCAACTGACTCTAATGTATAGATTAATTAAGTGTCGAATTGTATCAATAATTTTATTCAAATAAATTGTCTCAAATAATAGAATTATGAGTTATTCTATAACCAATTAATTTACTGACCAATGATTGACAGTATTTAATGCTAAAAGTAACAGTCAAAACTGCGACATCCGTTTCATCTTTCTTTCTTTTTTAATTTCGAAAGAAGATTTCAGCAATCTTTGTATACATATTTTTTCCGCAATGAATTATGAAAGTAAAATTATGTTTTAAAATTCTTGGATCGAAAGAATTTTAAAACAACTTATCCTTTTATTTTCATAACTTATCGTTAAAGAAAAAATAGATAAAAAGAAAACTGAAACGTTTTTTAACTGTTATTTTAAACACTTTTAATAATTCCTTGTTACGAAAAAAAGGAACGAAAGAAGGAAAGAAAAATAAAACAGATGCCGCAGTTTTAACTGTTATTCTTAAAACTTCTTCAAAATCGTTATAAGCGGATTATAAAATCTATAAAGAAAAAGTAAAAACGCATCCTCTATAACTGTTAATTTTAACCCCTTTTTTTTAATTCTAACCTCAACACAACCTCCGTCACGTGACCGACACTCAACGCGTCATAAACGGTAAGTTAACGGAAGGCGCATCAAATCGACGCGAAGTGATAAATTAGCGTTTTATTAAAAGCCCCATGCTCATTTCTACTGCTACTGACAAGCGTCAAGCCGATGTGGACAAGGGCGATAATTCACGCATCTGCGGTTTTATGAGAAAGCAGACAAGCCGACCGCCCGGCACGCGACCCGAGCGCCCTGCACAGTGAGAGGGCAAACAACAGCGGTCGGAGGGCGAGACTTAATACTTTATCAAAATGTGGGGCGCACGCCCGATAAGGGGGGAGGAAGATTAGGATGCGTTGCCTCTTTTTCCCACGATTGCTAGATACTAGTGTTAATGGGATGATGACATGGGGAAGAGGTTTTTCCTGCAATACTCCTCTCTATGTTTACTTTCTCATAGGGATACTTCTGGAAGTTATAAAAAGGGAAAAATCACACCTGTTTTTATTATCACTCACTCCCCCTACCTTTTTTTTTTACTCTTCACTTATTAACATTCTTTATTCTGCGGGGTGAGAAATTGTGAAGAGAAGCCTTAAAGCGCGTGGGCTGTATTTGACTTTTAAGATAATCGTCAGCTTTTCATTTTGTGGTAGAAGTAAAGCATATAAAGCTTTAAAAAATTGTTGTAAAAAAAGTTATATATATATATATAAATATAAANAACTGAAAAAAAAAATTTAATAAATTAAAATAATTTTTTTTTTAAATTTTTTAACAAAATTTTAAATATTCTTTTAGAAAATATTTTATTTTGATAATTGTTTTCTTCTTCTCTTTTAAAGATTCTTCATATTTTTTCCATGTTTTCTCTAAATACAAATAGGGAGAAAACATGGAAAAAATATGAAGATTTTTTAAAAGAGAAGAAGAAAACAATTATCAAAATAAAATATTTTCTAAAAGAATATTTAAAATTTTGTTAAAAAATTTAAAAAAAAAATTATTTTAATTTATTAAATTTTTTTTTTCAGTTAAAATCCAATTTAGTTATAAAAGGGTTATATTATATTCATTTTAATAATCGGAATAATATTTTGCATTGCATCCGCAAATATTGAAAATGTATCCTTTTATTTTAAATTTTTCAATCGAGAATTTAGTTTCAAGATAAGTAAGTTTATATATATATATTTATAAATGTGCAGTAAGCATGGAAAAAAAAGTAAAGATTTTTCTAAAAGAAAAGAAAAAAGAAATTATCAATATAAGATATTTTCTAAAACAAAACAATATAAGATATAATAAGATATTTTCTAAAACAAAACGGTAACAAAATAATAAATTGCTTGTTCTTCCTGATTGACCGACCAATATGAAAATTAGCTGTTACAGATTCCTCTTTTTATCAGCTGAAATGTAACAGAAACACAAAACAACTGTAACATATCCATTTTTTCGACGTTCTCTTTGGCTGAATTGTAATTCGCTGTTTTGTAGTGGCTAGTAGGTGAAACAAGATTTCATGAATCATATATAATTAATGCATAAAAACAAAAAAAAATGCTTTTATGCATTTGACTGCGTTTGTTTTCATTTAAAAATTCTTTAGAACTAATAAAAGACAGTTTAAATAAAACAAAGAGAAGAAGAAAAAAGATTTTGACGAAGTTTATAAACTTTAAACCTTCATCAGTGGTCTGAAGTAACTCACTATTAGTAGTGAAACTACTGTAGTCGCTAGTTTTTTTCGTAGTTTGTAGTGTAGAGTGCTACATTTTTAAAAAAGTAGTGTAGTAGGATGCAAGTACGATACAAAAAACAGTAGTCTGTAGCGATTCCTGGAAACTACTTTTAACGTTAGTTTAGTAAAAAAACACGGGTCTAGCACGACTAATTTTTCGAATTAGATGGGTTCAAATCTTCGCGGGTCCGTCAACGGTCACAATGAAAATGACCCTGCCGCTGTAGCTGAACGTAATACGTGTTTAAAACCATCTATAACTAATATTTGAACCAGTCATTACGAAAAATAGATAATTAAACATTTTGGTCACACTTTCACATGCGAATGTACACTCGTGAAACATTGATGTTATTTCAAAGGAAGGGAACATACTTTCGATGTACTTAATTTCTTAGAGGAGCTTTAAAGAATTTAAAAAATTGCAAGTATTTGATAATTTCACATTTCTTAAATTAAATAATCGCTGTTGAGAAAGACGTAATAAATTGATGGTTAAATGAGCAAATTTTAAAAAAAAAATGTTTCTGAATAACAAACTGGCTCGTGTAAACATAAATAAATTGTATTTCTTAATTATTCCCTTACATTTAATGTGAGTCAAATTTCTTATTCAAAACTATTTGGAACATAAATTAAGTTCTTCAGCAAAGTTCGTCTCCTTAAAGTAGTGACTACACTTCGAAAGTAGTTTATAGTCACTACATTTAAAAATAGTTGTAGTTAACTGAATTTGTAACAAAGTAGTAAAAAGTAGTAGTAAGCAAACTACAAAAAGAATGTAGTTTTTTCCGACCACTGACTGTGATTCGATTGTGTTTGTAGTTTTCAACTTTCAGCACGTCACTGTGGGAACAATTACAATTTTGATAACAGGTGCCAAATATCAGTTACAGAAATCATAACTCCTGCTTATTTGTTCCTGATGCTTATACGTATCTGAATACATGTTCTTTCCTTTTTCACCCAAAGTTCTTTTATATGCTCCTTGTTCGCCAGAAATTTTTTTTACGAAGTTCTACCTTATGAGATATTGTTCATGGTGTAGTTTGTTACTTGCGGGTCTCTGAAAGAATTTATATATTGTCATTTGCCTTCAATTACTCACGTATAGAATAATTTATCGCCAAATGATCTTTTTTATAACGTAGGGGAAAACGTTGCACCTTGAGACAGTTGTACCTTGGGGCGAACAGCATATCCCTGCCACCAATTGGCGACTAACAAAACTCATCTGGCAGAGTTGCTCCCTTAGCCACCAAGAGTTAGTGTAGAGAAGCTAGAAACTTTAAAGTGAGTTTTGTGGAAGCTGGAAAATAAAATGAAAAAATTTCATTGGAAAGCAAATTATTTCATTTTTTTCCCTGATTGATTAGAGTTAAAAATTAAGATAGTGCATTGAACTTTAAATTGTGTTCTACTTAATGGTATGGTTAGTTAATTTGAACAACTAACCGCAAACACTTTTACAGGTGATTCATTTTTTTTTCTTTAATGTTTTGTACCTTGGGACTAAATTGTTCAAACGGAAACGTACGGAATCTTGTCTTTGGAACGAACACTTATCTTTTAAGAAATGAAACTATATGTGAAATGGATAAAGCAGAAATTATGAGTAAATTGCCTTAACCTTCAGCATCAGGGTGTTCAGGGCGTCAGGGGGTCAAGTCAATCAATCAATCAATCAAGTCCCCTATGCATTTCAGGGCACATAACAAATCATATGTTCATGGACTAATCTGGTATATAAAGAAGCATTTTTTTTTAAAGTTTTCTATAACATTTTTGTTTTATATTTATTAAGTAAGCTTTATTTGCTATATTTTGTTTACTTTTCGCTCAGTACCGAGGTGTTATACCCTGAATCTCAAAGTACAACAATTGTACTTATCAAGGATGTAAAAAATGATTTATTACTCCCATATAAAATTACATTTTTTTAAAAATTTTAAAATGTTTGTAGATTCTTTAAATGGTAAGCAATAAGATATTACTTACATTTTTACTTTGCCCTAGTAAAAATAAAAATATTTGTTTTCTAATTGTGATAAGATACAACGCCTTTTCTGTATAAACATATAAAATTATCCTCAATTGTATAAATAAGTTGCACTTTTCTTAACGCTTCTTTTTTTTCCACACCTTTGCTCTTGTTCTCATGTTTACCCTTCAAACTTACACTAAAGTATGCAAATTGCAAGCGTACACTAACACGTGCTTTTCAGTTAACTAGATGGCAAAGGTTCAATCGAACATTTTGTAACATCATCACTTATCGTCGAAGAATCTGTGTGTGTGGCCGAACGCTGAATACACCCCATGGCCCTCCCATTTTAAGATGTTCAAGAGCGTAGAAAATTTCCATCAAGGAATCATCATCATCATCTTGTCGGCCTATATTATGTTTTGTAAGTGAATACAAATTAATTTAGGGAGGAAAGCATGTTCCGTCCAAAAAGAATCATTTTTCTTCTTTGGAACTTTTTTTTGCTGTTTCGAAAAAAGGACAGGGGTAATTTTTAGGCAAGATTATCATGTACTCCAATCCATTACGATCTAACTTCGATATACCGAGAATCTCAGCTGCTTAATGTAGTGGCTAATGATCTTGTGAGTCAAAAGATTATATTTTGTCCCGTGACTGCGATCATTAATAATGATTGTGACTTAAAAATTGGCACCGTGTATTCTTCATACCTGTAGTGTCAACGCTGCGGTAGGTGTAGCGCCTCCGGTAGTTTTTAGTTTAATTTGACTTTCGAAGCCACCAATCCGTCACTTCCGGTAACGCTGGGTGTCATAATTAATCATGAAGTTTTGTACCAACTGACACGTCGGTCCCAGGTAATTGGCAGTTCTTTTGGCATCTAATCGCCAACACTTTGTTCATTCCACAGAAATGGTGGACACACGAACTTCGAGCACGAAGTCTTGAACACTGTTTAATTACTAATTTAATCACTGGGCAGAAAATAAAAATAAAAAATACAAGTCGAAAGCGAGAATGAAGAAGGGAGGAAAAAAATGGCCGATGATACGATGAGTGGTGGAACAAATTAGAACAACTAAAAAAAGCGAGTCTTTGAAAACGAGATGTACTATTTCGTAACATAAAAGGATTATTTTGGAAATTCTTTTCCAGCTTCTTTAAGTCTTAGGAAAGCCCAGAAAAAAAGAAAGAAAGAAAGAAATATTTTTGAAAAGTTACTACCTTTTAAATGCTTGATACTCCACCAAAAATTTTCAAATTTTAATATCATGGTCACTGGCTGATTTCAAATGGTTTATGATAGCTTAGCTCATATTTTTACGTTGTAAGTTTATTGTATTCCTTAATGAAATCGAATGGTTTATCACAGTTTGCAACAATTTACTCCATATTTTACAATATCCAACAAATATATATATATATATATATACAGACCACTTTTTCTCATGATTCATTTATAAGAAGTATGTTTATCAAATAGATTCTGATGTATTATTTTCAGACGGACATTAATTGTTTAAAAGTGCTAACTACATTCAAAATACAGCAAATAATCGTTATTGACATTGTACGCGATAACAAACAGTCGTAGAATAAGATTGTTATTTTCTATTGCTCTATAACTGTTTTAAAAATTAGATTGAGCACTTATGATGTTAAATGATTTATCGAAGTAGTTAAAAACATTTTTGTGTTTATTTTTATATTGATTTTATTTGGTTTCTATTCAACTCTGTATTTTCTTCCATTATAGGTAAGTTTCTCTTGGAATATCTGATGCAATTTGTATTCTCGAATGATGACATTAAAGAATGGATTACGTCATATACTAGTACTATTCGAACTACATCCTCAAAAGAGTATCAGGTATATATGATGTAGAATATGGTTAATTCAATCAGAGTCGGACTACATTGGTCTAATTTTCTACAACACTTTCATTTATTACTTAAGTATTACAATATTTTCTAACTTTTTAAAGGAAAATTGAAAAAAATGGTAATAATAAATGCATCCCCGTCCTTNTTAATTTAATTCTTTAAAAATGTTGATAAATTAAAATGTTTTATTTAACTAATTTAATGTGTAATGGAGAAGGCTATATACAATTACATATATATTATTATTATTATTATTATTATAATGGTATGATTAGAATAGTTTACGTAGTATTTTACGAGATATATTCTTATTAATTTGTTAATTAAATAAATTAGAATGGTTTATTATAGTTTACTTTATAATAGTAAAAACAGCCACTAAGCTGAAATATGAAATGTAAATGTTATCCTACAGTTTTGATCTCTCTTCAGAGAGGGGAGGGGTTGATAGAATGTAAACATAAAACACCAATTGAAAAATGGCTAAGGGGGGAGGGAAATAGGTGAGAAAGTTCTGAACTGCGGTAAAATGCAAAGTAGGATATATCTTTCAAAAGTGGGCTGTATCCAATATCGCACCTCTATTGTCATCAAGTGGCCGCTCTCTCTCTATCCAGCTGCTTTTATATTAAGTATTATGATAGAGAAACCACAAAATGGCCAACTTCTTCTATCCACAGGGATTGTATAATATTCCCAGATAGGTATGCAATTTCAATTAAAGCGTTTTCTTCAATTTTGCCTCAAAGAGAGTGTTTCTTTTCGAAATATTACTTACCACAATTATTTCAATTTCTTCCCTCTCCTAGTGTCCTATCCGTTCACTAAAGTGTTTCTTACCGAAGTTTAACTAACTATTAGTATAGTTTGATTATTCTACAACTAAAATCGCCGGGAACATACTGAACGTGGGATTTAAGCATATAGACTTGAATTCTTAAGACTGTTTCTTGAGCCTATAATGGAGGATAAAGTTTCCTCCTCAAAATGTTTAACACGTTGAATGCCACGCTAATTTTACACAGATTGCCCGTCTGGCCAAAATGATTTTTGTGTGTTCTATATTGCATTAATTCCTTCAAACCATTTTATTGCGATAATAATGCAAAAAAATTAGAAGCATTAAAAATTTACTCGAATTATGTGTTTCGAATAATCTTAGTTTCGTTGGTCACATGTGACCCCCGTGGCGCTACGAACAAACTCAGTGCTCGTCATCGGCGACACCCACGGCATTCAAAGTGTTAATCATATAAGGCCATTTTGAAATGAAAAAGGTTGTTCATTAATGTTCTTTAATAAATTAATGAGTGTGCAATAAAGAAAATCGTAGGGTTTATGAACTTAATTTATTGTTAAATTATATTAATAATAAAAAAATGAAAAGCTGAAGAAATGAAATGAAAAGCAAATAAAGTGAATAAATGCAATAAAAAACTATGAGCTGGTCCTTCAAACAATCAATAACTTCTGTATACTCAATCTGACTTTTAGATTTCACAGTTTGTTTTACGAAGTCTTTAAGACGTGTACTGCGTGTTCCGTATCCGCCTCTCCTAATAAAAATTATTCTGAAATTCTCGTCAGTTAAATCTAAGAAAGTTTTTATTCTTCTTTCCGTCTGAACAACTTTGATAATAAATCGTCAGAAGTTATCTTTTTCTAAGTTTAAAAGAAAAAAAAATATGCCATTTTTTAAAACATCTATCTTTTTGACTTAGGGTTAAGTCACTTTTTAATGAACTTTTCATTTAGTTATTTCTGTTTCAATTGTTGATTGCGAGATTTAGATCGGTTGAGATATCTATTTAACTTAGAGTTTTCCTCTAAGAAAAATTAAATAGTCGTAGTCGAAAGTAGGCTTAGTGAAAATCGCAACTTCTCGATACGATTTCAAATTCGATTACTAAGCCTACTTTTCAAATTAAATTTGTTTTTCATATACTAAAAATAAATATTCGAAAATAATTCATGTTGGACACGCATCAAAACTTCATGACAAAATTTAAAAGTTCAGTTGCATATTCGAAGCAAATTATTGAATCAGAATTAAAGCATAATCTATATTTATATTGTGAAGAATATTGAAATGCGATGGTGTCTTCAGAATAGTCTCAAATTTTCCCCTAACCTTTGCAGCTTTTTATTTAGTGGTATTGTTTTGAGGCAAAATATTTGTATTATTTTCACAATTACAAACCGGAAAACGAGAGTAAATAAATTATTGCTGTTATCATTGCGCTTGAAACTTAGCCAAAACTTGCGTTGACGAATCTCGAAACAAGAATCTGTAAGATATGATGTACTATATGCCAGAGGTCGTAAAACAAATTTTGGAATAAATGTAATTTATTTAAGGTTAAGTAAATAAGCAAAGGGAATCTAGTCGTATCTTTGGGTTAAGCATGGAATTATTCAGGATTATATCTTAGACCTCTCGATAGGGAACATTGAAACATCTACTCACATGAAATCTTTGGTATATATACTAGCATGGAATTTTAGGAAAAAAATATTAGTATGGAATCTTTGGGAAGAATACAATCAGGGAAACGTCAAGGCATGAAGAAATTGAGAATCATTGAAGCACATACTAACATGGTATTTTTGGAATATATACTGCTATGAAATTTTAGGAAAAAATATTAGCATGGAATCCTTGGAATGCATACAATCAGGACATCATCAATACATGAGGTAATTGAGTATAGAATAATTGTATATGGAATCCTTAGAATTTTCATCATAGAACTCATTGATTCCTTCTTGAAAATTACTGAGCAGATCGAAACTACCAGTTAATAACCCTTTGTTTTTACCCCTTTGTTTTTGTTTTATTTTTCATAGCGCAAAGTATATTCGATCCTCTTTATTTCTCCTCTTAACATTCCAACATTATACATTCATGTTTAGATAAAAAAAAATTTTTAGAAATAATTTTTCATTTAGCATGAAATCAAATTAAAAATCAAACTAATGCATTCTCTCAATCATTTTTCGAGGAAAGAGAAAAGACAAACGATGTAAACAATAAGTAAGCTACAAACTTATAAAAGATTCTGCTTTCAGAATTAATTCTAAAATGGGAATTCTGAAGTATCATCGCCTGTCGCCTCCAAACAACCATAAGCCGTACTTAAACTTCGATTTTGCTTTAAATACTCGAACCTATAACCTTTTAATTTCACTCACAAACACAAGCTCGCTTCCTTGTGTTTGTAGGGCAAACAAAGCAGGTAAATACGGCAAGGAAGATCAGGAGTTATCGCCGTGGTTATTTTGCTCTCGACCCCCCACGGCGAGGAGAGAGATCAGAAGGTTTTTTGGCAAAATCCTTCACAAGTAGCACTATTGCTTCTCGTGTCTAGGGGTTGGATAAGGATCAAACTCCAGTGAAAAAGATTCTAAAGCAGAAGTGAAAGACAAACACATGGACTGCGGGCCATATGCCACGTCAGTTAAAGAACGCACCGAATAAAAAAAGGGGGGATATTCAAGGGGGTCGCCTACCTGCCAATAGGCATAATGCCTAGGTAGTCCCCTCCTTTTGTTATTACTGGTGTTGGACATATGTCCGGTCGCTTTTTGATAGAGCCTCTCCATTGTTGAGACAAACGGAGCGACAAATTATTCTAAGATCTTTTCTATGGGCCCACCATGGGTGAAACTCCCATGGAATATTATATTCGGAGGATAAAAATATATGTATATATAAAAAAAATATTTCGATATTGATTCGTTGCACTTCACGGGTTAGTCGCCTTTAACAGCGTAGAATATCTTTTGGGTTTTTATCAGTTTAAAATCTATGTATCATAACTCAGCATTGGTTGGATTTGATAAGGGTATTGGGTGTTGTTATTGGAAAAATCCCTCTAAGGTTTTCATCATTTTAGAATTTTTTCCCCCTTCTTTTTTTTAATCGCTTTCCTTTGCAATAAGAAATCGATACTTAAAACGAATCAGATGTTATTCTTAAGAAGAATTGTTGTATTTTCATTTTTTTAAAAGTACTTTTTGATTGTATGTGTTCATAGTGTTTAATTTTTTTTAAAAAAAATTATTTTATAACCGTCGTTGAACAGCCGACCCAATTTTGGGCTTACGACTACTAATCATATATGGCAGTACTTTTACTTTCGTTACTTGTACCGCCGGTACAAGTAAAAAGTACGTACTTTTACTTGTACTTCGTTACTTTTTAAATTTAGTACTTTTCTTGTACTTTCGTTACTTTTTTAGGGAAAAAGTACAAATATTTGTAACGAAAATATCGAACGAAATCGTTACTTTTTTTCTAAAACTCGGTAAGCTTTCTAAAAAAAAAATATTAAATTGAAAAAAAATGCTTAGGTTTTTTTTAATTTATAAAATTAATGTGCAATATACATGCATTCACAGCTAACTTCGTGTTTAAATACCTTCTGTTTCAACTTATACTGCACATTCAATTATTTTTTACTAGCTCAAAGATCACAAAGCTATCT
>NC_092210.1:3863583-3871757 GCF_043381705.1 Parasteatoda tepidariorum
AAAGTCTTGTGTGTTTAGTTCAACAATAAAAAGCAGAGTAAAATTAAATTGAGCACGCATGATAGAGAAGAAAGATTTAAAAAAAAATAAGAAAACTCATAGGTTACCATTACATAGGCTTTTTTCTCGCTTTCAAATTCGCAAAATCTTCAATAATATCTGCAAATTGTAACCTATTTGTAATATCACTCTCTATTGCTAAAAGGGCTAAACCACTTAATTTATTATTTGAAAGAGTTGATCTCAACCGATTTTTTATTCTTTTCAATGCAGAAAATGAACGTTCACTAGTGCAGTGCAAAAATAAGAAATTGGGCCCCTAATTTCAGTCATTTGGGGGGCCCCCTAGAATTTTACAGGGGAAGCACTTGCTTCCTGTGCCTTTTCGGTAATCAGGCCCTGTATCAACCAGCTATCGCTGAGATTCGACCCCAGTTCACCCCATTGGAATTCGAACTTTAAGAATCTTTCTATATTTAAAAAAAAGTAATTTTGTTTTACAACCGTCGTTGCTCAGCCGAGCCAATTTTTTTGAGTCTACGACTGATAATGTTCAACTCGGTAGCCTTGCAATTTTGAACCCAATCCAGAAGACAAGAGAAACCATAGTTCCCTCAAAAAGTCCTCCACGAAGGCAAATTTCATCCAGGAATCCAGGAACATCCAGGAATTCCCTTATCTTCTGGATTGGGTTCAAAATTACACGGCTACGGAGTTGAACATTAGTACTCGCAAACCCAAAATTGGATCGGCTGTTCAACGACGGTTATATATAAAAAAAATTACGTTAGAATTACGTGATTTTTTCTAGTAAATTTTCTAATTAAGCTGTTTATTTAGGGTCCGTTTGAGATATTTAGCCTCATAACAAAAGAATATTCATAAAATTATACACACATTTACATTACAGAATATTATCTTAATAGATATTGTTACGAAGTTGTAAATGATTTACAAATTCGTAACAATATAGATTATATTTTGGAACCTTAGATAATATTTTGGAACCTTTTCTTATTTCTTGACAGGCTGTTTTTGATTTTTTTCATCTCCGCTCCTTTATAAATGCTTTAAAAAATAAATAAAAAATTATTTCCTCTTTATGTTCAATAAGTGTGAGTGCATTGTTCTCTTATGGAGCTTTCGGTTTCAGGACTATTTTCAGAAATTTCACATCAGTAATGATAATCAGTCATAATAAAACTTTCTTCGATAGAATTGAAGTAAGGTAGCGTGTGGTTAATGAAAAAATCAGAGATTCTATGGCTATAAAATGTTAATTTATTTAATCTAAAACATCTTAATTTTTCATGTAAATTAAAAAATAATAATGTATTAAGTTGAATTGGTTTTATTGTTACAAATCAATAATACTTAGTTCTTAATGATAGATGAAAAAAAAAGTTGTTTACCTTATTTTGTTAATGTAATAAAGTTGTAGGGGAGTGTCGGGTACCCCCGCCCACTGTCAATTTCATATGTATAGAATATTTTTTCAAGTCAATGGGCCATCGGACATTAATTGTTATGTTAAAAAAAGATTATTTTCAAAGTTTCAAGTATTTATGATAAAATATTGTGATATACTCAAGTAATACTCAAGTATTTGTGACAAAAATGATAAATGAGGTTTATCTATTGTCAATGCATTGGTCATTTTCATTTACACCTGAAAAAACAGTCAAAAAACATAATTTTTGTAACTGGGCGGGGCTACCCGACACATTTTGAAAAGATCTGAAAAACATGTTTTTTTAATTGTCTGTTTTTTTAAGTTAAACTATCCTTTTTTTGCTTTATTCTTTTTGCATTATTTAATTAGATGATAAAACAATAGAAACATACAAAAATATTGATTATTACTCAATATTATACAGAAATATAAGCAATACTCCTTAAGTGGGCGGAGATACCCGACTCTCCCCTATATCTTTCGATAAACGGTTAATAAGGGGAAACTGAGTCTTTCTTTCAAATTTTATTTTTCTTTTGTTCCCTTTCCTATTATGAGCAAAGTTTTAACTGTGGTAAAAATTAAAAAATAAAAAATAAATATATAATGAGGTAATTTAAAACAGTTGAGAGATGTTTTTGATGAGAGGTTTGAGGAAAGAAAAAAAAAGTTCTTTTTCTAAAAGAAGTTAAAGATTATTTTGAAACTAAGAAATACTAAAATTTTGATTACTAAATAATCACAAAAAGTATGATGAAGGTATTGTCAGCGTTAAATTCTATTTAAATGAAAATAAAAAATAAAATGAATAGTTAGTAGATATTATTTAAAAAATTATTATTTTTTTTTTTAAATTTAATACTAAGAAAAATCTTCAATTTAAAAAAAACGAATTTTTATTATAAATAAATTTAAAATATATTTAAATTAAAGTTAATAATTTTTTCAATACGTCTTATTAAACTTTAAGTAAAAAAAAATTGAAATTACTCTTAATTGATTTTTGAAAAAATATTTCTCATTTAAATGATATTAACGTAAAAAAAATGTTCAAAACACGTTTTATGAAATTTTAATGAGCAACATAGCATATTCAGAAAAAAGAAATATGCGAAAAAGAATGCTACAAAAAAAAGAACACCGTAAATATATTTAAAATATATTTAAATTAAGGTTAGTAATTCTTACAATGTGTCTTATTAAACTTTAAAAAAAAAAAAAATAATAATAATATTAATCTTAATTGATTTAAAAGAAAAATTATTATTCATGTAATTGATATTAAAGAAAAAAAATGTTCAAAACATATTTTATGAAATTTTAAAGAGCAACATAACATATTCTGAAAAAAGAAATATGCAAAAAAGAACGCCATAAGCTGCATCCATTCGACAAGGGCTCGGCCGGGATTTGAACCCGGGACCTCTCGCACCCTAAGCGAGAATCATACCCCTAGACCACCGAGCCACGATAAGGTCTGCATTTAGAAGATGTAAACAAAAATGTGTTACAAATGCTTCACATTTAGATCACGCCATTCATTGGAACAAGTTTTTTCTACTAGAGTTCCGAGAGAGTTTCTTCTTAACTCGAAAATTATGATTTATTATTCTTTAATACTAATAATCTATTTGCTTTTAAGTGATTGAAATGACGTACATAGGTTTCTCTTTAAATAAATATATCTTTTGTGGCATATATAATTTTTTTAAAAAAACAAACAAACTTTATTAAAAAAAAATAGTGTTTTAGAATGGTTCATTATTTTAACCATCATAAGGTGTTTTACGTGTAATTTTTGCATGCATTTAAATAGGCGAAAAGAAACTTTTTCATATTTATCGAAATTGAATCCTTATCGACGGATCAAATAAAAACTATTGTATGTTTTAAGCGACAATGAAAAGTGCTAATCAATATTTTTAAAAATTAGTAAATTAATAAAAATTACTAATTAGTGCTTTCAAAATAACAGCTAAGAAAGGAGTTCTAATGTGTTTTATAAAGAGTTCCTTGAAGAAAGATTGGCATTTTATTTTTCTCTAAAAATTCAAGAAATTAAGATGGAAAAATTGAAACAAAAATAATATAAGATTAATATTTAATGTAAATTATTTTTAAACTTTTAAGAGTATATCTTTTCGTAAGGTTTGATTCTCATAAACATCCCAGATAATTTTACGAAAATTTAGTAAATTAATAAGGATTACTAATTAGTGCTTGCAAAATAACAGCTAAAAGAAACGATTTCTAATATGCTTTATGAAAAGTTCCTTAAGGAAAGATTGTCAATTTTTCTTCTTCTAAAGATTAAATAAATAAATTAAAATGGAAAAATTTAAACAAAAATTATAAAAGATTAATATTTAATATTAATTATTTTTAAACTTTTTAGTAGACTATATCTTTTTGTAAGGTTTGATTCTCATAAACATCCCAGATAATTTTATGAAAAAAGATATACAGTATACTCTCGATTTCTGAAAGTTGAAGGTACGCTAAAAAAATTACGAGATAGCGAGTTCTCGAGATAACGAGCTCAGAAATAAATATGTTCTAAAAAGTAGAAAAGTATATTCTAAAATATTACTCTAAAAAGTAGAGTCATTAAACGTAAGAATAACTACTAATAAATATGTATGTAATGATAATTGACCGTAAGTCTAAATACTTCAATGGAATTTTTATTTTTAAGAGCAAGACAAAATAATTATACATTAAATAGAAAATATAATTGGTTTACAATAACTTTTGGTTAACAATTTCTAAGGGGGAAAATATGTTTTTGATATAACAAGGTTTTCGAGGTATCGAAGTCTGAGATATCGAGATTGTACTGTATATCAGAGAATTTTTTTCTGGTAAAAAATTTGGCGTCTTACATAGTCATCACCTATGCCATATGTAATATTTTATAACAACGACAGAAAATTTTCAGCTTCAAATTTTCAACTTTCCTCTTCTGCAATATCATTTACTAAATCGTACATTTTTCTGAAGACTGGCTCCTCATGAAAAACGTTTCTTGTTGACGCACATGCTATTTTTATAACTATTGTGAGTTCGTAACAGTTATTCATAACTGTGATATTTTGCCTATCTGTAGCAAGTAATCTCTGTTCGAATTATGAAAATGGCTCAAAATGTCGATAGGTGGAAAACCAGACAAATATACAAAGACCTATCTACAGCATGTAATTGTGAGTTCGTAACAGTTATTCATAACAGTGAAGTTTTGCCTATCTATAGCAAGTAATCTCTGTTTGAATTATGAAAATGGCTCAAAATGTCGATAGGAAGAAAACCATAGCTTTGTAAAAATAAAAAGCGTTTATGATTTTAATTTTTTTCATATTTAAAAAGTTTTTCTAACACTGTATTGTCTGTGCTTATAATTTGCAAAAATTTAGAAATATTAATTGGTTCTAACAATTTACAGGCAGCTTGAAAAATTTCGCCAAATTGAAGATTTTTAAAAAAAAAATCAAATATTTTAAAAAAAAATTTAGACTGTTTGTTCTGAATCCCAGATGATTCTTTACTGCAAGATGGTATATACAGTTTGCGGCTTTGTTTCAAGTTTGGAGCACTTACTGAGCATACAAGAGAATTCTTCCAGGAAAAAGCACCAATAACACTAGAATCAAGGTAAGCTATATATCCCCGCACTTTTTCTCAGCATTCGAAATTTCAAACAAATAAATAAATAAATAAAAAATAAATAATAATAAATAAAAATATAAATGAAAAAAACAGCAAAAAAAAACAATTCCCTTTTCTGAAATACTAATTTTCCTTTTGTCAGTGATTCTGATAATAATTGTTATTACTTTCTCCAAATTGTGTCCTCAAATTTCAATCATTTAACCTCAGACTTAAGTTTTATACAGAAAAAAAAATGCATTCTTTTCCTGAGAATGAAATTAAAAAAATAATAATAAATGAGAAAGAAGCTTAAAATGTTCTAACTATGCAGAAAAGAAAGAAGGGGCGTTCTGTCCTTTATAGAGTATGGAAAATGTTTCCCCTATCACCCCACAGTGAAGGCAGGAAAAACATTTCATTCGAAAGTTTTCTAAGCCATTCCTTAGATTAATAATAATAAAATTGGATTCGGTGTGTGTGTGGGGGGGGACTGTAAACGATAACAGCAACTACCTATTTACCGTCAATTCGAAAATCATTGTGGAGATCTTGTGACACGGAAAAGATCCCCGACACCCCGACAATGGTATGTAGCAGCGAGAGGGCCAACAATGGCAATATGCGAACCATAACCTATTTGTTCGATCCCTACTTCCGACAATGGATCCATGAATGACAACCATGAAAGTGTATTAGGAAACCCAAGAACTCGATCTACACCTATAGTAGTTTGCTTTTGTCACGTTGACAGCAGTTGCAAACCTAAGCTCATAACGTCTACCGGATTAATACCCCCCTTCCCGATTTTTATGAATTTTTTTTTATTCGTATATATTTTTTAGAACAGAACTGAATGTGACTTTGCGCAGAAAACAACGAGGTTTTTGTAGAAAATGTAAATCTAATTCTTTATTGTTTGTGTTAGGAGATTGCAGATAGGTATGGGTCCAGACTAGCAAAATCATCAATAATTTATTTAAAAATTTGATTGGTGCAATTTGATAGGTTCGATACTTGACTCTGCTGATCCCCACTGAGTATATGAAATGTACGTGCTCGTAAAATCTGTCCTGTGGTCGCTCGATGAACAGTATTATGGATTCAGGGACCTGGCCGAAATTTCCTTCCACTTCAGATCTATGTCAAAAATGTGGAAGTGGCCTCACGAAAGAGTGAGTCTGCCATCTATCTCGGAGGTTTTTAGGCCAGACGTATCCTTTTGTCAAAGAAAAGGCTCATCTTCCTGACTTAATTCACAAAGATCAACGGCTGTCATGGTTGGCTTGCCAAAGCCTCATAAGAAACAAATGTATACACTTTCATTTTATTTTATAACCGTCTTTGAACAGCCGACTCAATTTTGGGTTTGCGACCACTAATGTTCCACTCCGTAGCCTTGTAATTTTGAAACCAATCCTGAAAACAAGGGAACTCCTGGAACAAGTATTGGAGGAAATTGGCCTTCCTAGAGGACTTTTTGATGGAATTAACCCACATTTGCGTTACATGGAGAAGAAGACCACGAAAACCTCCCACTGTCAGCCTAACGGCAAGGGGCTAATCCATGATTCGTCTAACTGAAGATATTTCACGTCAGCACTGAGGTCGGTGCAAGCCGGATGCGGATCCGTATCGACAAGCCATTACTAGGATTCGAGCCCCGTTCGCCTAAGTGGAAGGCGAACGCTCTATCCCCTGAAACATCACGGCTCAAAAAAATGTATGCACTTGTATGAATACGCTTCAAAATTATTTTCGTTTCTCCACCTAACTTTTTTTGTTGTTGATTATCTGCGATTTTTGTTAAATACCATGGTCTTGCCACCCGATTGCGTGGATAATCGGGCTTTACTATTTACTAAAAAACAGTATATATNATATATTTGCATTCTAACAAATTTAAAGCATAACATGGTCTCGAATGACAATAAACATTATTTGTTTTTTGACTTTTAGCGTTAATTTTTGTTGTGTACCTAATATATTCCCAGATGTCATATTCATTAATAGAATAGAAACGCATGTAAAATTTCAAACTAGCAAGTTTTGATAAAAAGTAAGGAAAGAAAAAAAAGGAGAGAGTAAGAGGGATCTTGCTTTCTTAAAATATATATTAAAATATATTCCAGATAATGTCGGCGAAATTTTGAGTTTCTACGTAATTGGCAACATAATTATAAACCTGCAAAAACCAGCTGTTTGGGAATTTATAGTGAATATACTAGTTTCATGAATTTTATCTCTTATATTTTTACAATTTTCAAAACTAAATGAACTAAAATTCTTAATCACGGATGAATAGTGCTCTGAAGGCGGAAATTGGTCATGCGACTGGACTTAGATAAATAACTCTTCTCATTAATAGATGGATGAAAATAATTCTTAAAACTATTTGTTAAACCCTTTTCGAATAATGAATTGTAATTAGCGGATAACTTATTCATTAAACAAAACGGATGGTTCGTAATTAACCCCCTATATAGTAGGCTCTATAAGAATATTCTGCAAATTATATAGATTAAATGATTTTTTTTCTTTTGAATAGCACCTGCTCTCTAGTGCCTGCTTAATTTTGTGCTGATTTGCAATGCAATGAGCTAAAACCATCTTTTAAAAAGATATTTGTTGTGGGTTTTCTGTCAACGCTTCGGCCTCAACTATTAGAAAATTTATTATCTGAGTAATACAGAGATATTTTCTTCTTCTTGTAACCATCTGCTCTTTAATTCCGACAATACTCACAGTAATCTGAAAAACAACATTTTTATTGTTATTATTTTAAATGTAACAGAATACAAACCACTATCGAAAATTATGTACTACACCTATTTACTTTTAGGAAAAAACTTTTGCTGGCGGATTTATTTTGCACTCCTACTCAAATTTAAAAGTAATAAAAAAAAGTTTATGGCTAAAAGAAAATATTTGTCAGCATTTTATTCGTATGTAAAATTCGTTTCGAATAATTAATGAGCCGATTTATTTTTACTAATTTCCTGTTTAAACTTTTAAGGCCTTTCTTTAAGGAGATATTTATTTCAAGAATACACACACACACACACACACACACACACAC
>NC_092210.1:3872257-3883348 GCF_043381705.1 Parasteatoda tepidariorum
TAATTTATGATAACCAGTGTATATATGTTAGCGGCAAAGTTTGAAATTCGGCATTCTACAGAATGCCTAGGCATTGTATAGGGTAAACTAAGCAGTGTAGGAACACTTAAGCTTAGCTTGCCATTAAAAAAATCATAAAAATTTCAAAATTTGTAATTTTAGCTAAATGACAGTGCCAACATAATCGTTATTAAATGCAAATTATGTTAAAAAAAAATAGAGAACTTACATAATATTGTTTTAAGCTTTTGGTGGTTCAAATAATAAGTTGTAAGATAACCAAGTGAAGGAACAGCTCATACCAGTGAATGAACACTTAACTTTGAGAATTTTTGATGCTCTTTAGGAATTCACAGGCCATACAAATGTCTAAAAACAAGATTTTTCCTTGGAATTCTAGCATCTAACCACAGTTAACGTAGAAAATTTTACTTTTTTTTAGTCATGAAATGGAAAGTAAAATGGGGTTGAATACAGAATATAAAAATTTTTTTTAATTTTCTTTCTCACAGTTTAATAGTCGAATCTAAATCATGAATGTTTATCATTGTGTAATCCGATGATGTTTTATTATTATTATTTTATCGCGTTTTTGTTTAATCTTTTTCCCCATATTTTTTGAAGCTTTTTTTTCTTCTTTATCTTTTTAAGTATTTTTTTTCTCTTCATCATACTTTCTTGCTTTAACTTTTTTTCCAGCTCCTTCAGTCTCTTTAAATTTTCGTCCTTTCTCTGAAGATTATGAAAAAGGTAATTTATTTCTTTTTATTTTGATTTGATCTTCCTCTTTTTTCTCAATATTTGGCCAATGTAATGTATCTTCGAAATTTCTTCGGATTTTCCAGTACTAGTTTTAGAATTTCTCACTGGATAATTGATAGGAAAAAGGTGTTTTGAAGTTTGAGGAAAATCCATTTCTCATTCACTTATATCTAGTGGGTTTTCATCAGTACTTTCCATTTTCTGACTTTGATTGTTAATGGAATGAATTGTTTTTGCAACTAACAATGCCTCAAGAGGGCTTATCTCAAAATCAGTTTTCAAGATTCATTCATTATCACTGTTAGTTGTTTCAGATTCAGTGCCAAAGTCTGACTTAACCAAATGTTCTTTTTGCACTAAATTCTTCCATAATTAGTAAACCACAGGCTAGAGACAGGGAGATTAGACTCTTCTGTCAATGTTCCTTTAAAAATTTGCAACATATCTTGTGAGATTTCATTCTCAAGCTTCGGAGGAAATAGTGCATCCTTACTCGAAGTTCTCTTTTATCGAAATATGTATTTTCTTGATAAGCTTTCTTGCTCATTAACTCTTTGTGTCTGTCTTGCATGCATTCGTTAAAGTCAACATTTCCGACATGAAATGGAAAAATACCACATTTTATAAAAACATTTTAACTTCATCAGTTGATGCTTCAGAAGCGTATTAAAAATGGGTGTAAAACTACCTTTACATATTGTTTCACGACTCTTTCGTTTCAAGATATCACAAGGCTAGAATATACTAGTAGAATAATGAAAGAAGCTAACCCAGAGAATTTGCTTTGATAAACAAAACTTGCACAGTTTCAAATTGATATGAGATTTATGCCCTTCCAGAAGAAGCAAAATAAGGAATTTGATAGAATTTTTAATTAGTCAATGTGCAGAAAGAAGCATTTGCAATATATTCGTAAAATGTTGCTGTGGTCATCGATTCACTTCATTAATCATTTTTTCCAATGAAATATACAGCAGAAACTGATTCTGCAATACCTCGGGGAATTCTTCAGTAAGAAAAAACTACCAATGGAGACACTTTTTTTCCACTAGCTGAAATGTTAGCCAAAACTGTTGTTCTTTTTTTCCATTCCTATGTACTATAGAATATAAAGCCTTATAATTTTTAGGGCCAAAGATTTTTTCCGTTTAAGGGCAGTATTCAACTCCCGTTTCGTTCGCATTGTAAATGCAATCACCTTCTAAAAGGATGCCAGGGCTACTTCCCATCTAAAGTTCTTCAAACCAGTCTTTCGAATTTTATTCTCTCTAAGGGAAGTTTTGCCCTTTGAAATTATATTCGCATTGCACTGAGTTATCGGTGGATGTCGCCTTAAAAAAAACTTCATCCATTTTTCACCTGGATGAAGTTTTACGTCTTTAAATGTATTTTTCCTACCAGTTTCAGTCATGACGTTAAAGACCGCAATATGATAATAATTTAGCTAATTATTGGCGCAAAAGGCAGCAAGAAATGTTCCTTTCAAGCTTTTATTATTATATCTAGTTAGTTTTCCACCAGTGAACATAGTTTATTAAAGTGTCTAACGTAAAATGTAACTAACCACTACATTTATAAAGATAAATAATAAGCAAATTATTATTACAATTCTTTAAATAAATTTAGCAATTAAATTAGCATTTTGAAAGGAAATTGTTTTAGGAACTATTCATGCAACATTTAACTGAATTTTAGGTGTCCTTTATATCGCAGAACTACTAATTATCCATGTAAAATCATATACATTCACACATACCGTTCATTCACTGGGAAATCTATTCCCAGTGAAGGAACATGCCTGTTCCTTCACTGGTTGTGCTTTTAACACAATTTTGATGTATAATATGACTAAAGGTACAAGAAAATTAAAAATTTTCTTTTATTTTCATTAACTTGGAAAAATCCCACTAAAGAAACACTTGTTCAATCATTGGTTTTTCACCGTTTGGAAATCCAGTGAATAAACACCCCCTAATCTCAGTACTTTCTCATGTTATGATGCTTAAAATAAATAAGACGTAACTTCAATAATCATATTTTGAATTATTTTTTTCACAATTGGGAAAAAAAAGCATAATTATATGCAATTAATTGTACTTTAAACGGATAACTACAAACACTGACCTTATAATTTTGTCAAAGAAACAAGGTGTTAAACAGATACTAAAAAATATTCAAAAATTTTTCCAGAGAAGAATCTATGACCAGCTAACCCAATGCATTGTTAGATGACTTCCTATTGTTAGGTAGTAAGCTACTGTTTCCAATCAATCTAAGTAAAAGCGTCTAAAATCTTATTTTTAAAAAATATCTATAAAATGTTCCTTCGCTGGGGTGTGTTCCTTCACTGGTTGGTTTACCCTATAATGCCTAAAACTAGCCGGCATTGCATGAAATAATTTATATTTCACGCATTTCCTAGGCATTCTATAGAATGCCAAGTGAGAAACCGGCAAAGTATGAAATACATCTCCGATTTCAATTCAAAATGTCATTCAAGCCTGTCATGTCGTGACAAGTTAATTTCTTATTTTTGGTATGAAAATTTTGTTCCCCTTAATAAGAAAGGCATAAACTATATTTTGAAAAACTTTCATTTTTCTTTACGCATTTTGAATAATTTTTTTAAAAGGCACTCTCATTATTTTTTCAGAATAACATTTTTATTTTTGAGAAATGCACATCATTTACATAATAACCTCTTCAGGACGTTTTATTCATGCTTTGCCTAAATACCATTTGTCATTCTATAGAATGCCTAGGTATTATATACAATGCCTAGGGTAAGTATGTAATACTTCTCGTATTTCATACCTTGCCTCAAAACATCCGACATTATATACAATGCCAAGGCATTATATACAAGCTAGTTTTAGGCATTATGTACAATGCTTAGGCATTCTATAGAATGCCGGCGTTTCATACTTTGCCTGTAACATATATACCTTCTAGAAGTAACTATGTCTTGACAAATTACTTCTTAAATTTGTATTTTCTCGAAATAACTTTTGTAATGCTTAAAGGCATTAGAAAAAAAATATGTCCATATTGAAAATTCCATTGCTTAACTTGAGAACTTTTGGGTCAACTCAAAAGTCACGAGCTGAAGCCACCGCCACTCTATTCTTGCAAAACTAATACAAGGCAGGGCGCTTGCTCCGAGCAACCAAAACATCATTAAATACTTTTTTCTTTTAACTTTACGTGTTTCGCTCGTGTTCTAAGTGATGTTATCGGCGCTGTAATTAGGTATTACCTACATCGAGGCTTTGGTTTAATTCTGCCGACTTTATGAACCTAAATGATTCTCGTAACTGGTGTTTAAATCAAAATCGATCAGATCATTAGGGGTTTGTATTCAAGATGTATTTAAAGAAGATCTGCCTGTTTTTTTTTCTCTCGTTTTTTTAATTAGAAAGCAAAAGCTATTAGGGTTGCGCATTGCATTCATTGTCGAAGGTTGAGTTCTTATAACGAATCTCAACTAAAAAGATTTTTCTGTTCTATTCTCGTTCATTGTCACGTGTCTGCGTTTTTGTTTTTCGCAATGACTAAGTCAGGTCTGTTAAAGTTATAAGCTGGATTTTTAAACATGTTTTATAGTGTAAGAGAAGAGTTGAGTATCATTGAAAATTAGTAAGTTTTAATATTAGCTTAAAGCCTGGTATCAAAACACCTCCAGTACAGTAGCGGGTGCTGTAGATTACCACACAGCATCAGCAAACTTTTTTTCATCTGAAAATAAGAAGGAAAAAAATACTGGATTTTTTAAGAATCCTTTTTAGAATCCTCAGTGGTAGACGATTATGGATTTGCCTTCCCTTGTCGCTAGGTAGACCGTGTGAGGTTTAAGCATTTTTCCTCTCCATGCAACGCAAATAAGGTTGTTTTCATCAAAAAGATCCTGCACGAAAGAAAATTTCTTTCAATAAATAATTGAAGTGTTCGCTTGTCTTCTGGATTGGCTTTAAAATTACAATACTACGGAGTTAAACATTGGTAGTTAGTTGTAAACTCAAAAATTAGGTTGGTTGTTCAAAGACGGTTATAAAATAAAATAAAATCTTTTTAGAAAATTTCTAAACTTGTTTCCAATCAAAAGTATGTAAGTTGAGAAACCACCGCAAAGATTAAAGTAAAGAAAAGCTTTTTTTTTCTCCCTCTGTTGTTTGATTAGACGTTTTTAATTTATCATTGTTACCAATTTATTCCTTTCCTTTTTAAATTAAATAGCATAAAATTCAAATTAAATTTAAACGACAACGTTTTTACGTATAACTTTTAAAAAAAAATATCTTTTATTTGCTAAGCATATGCTAGATTAAGTTGATTTTTTAAAATAATTATCCACGCCTCTGGCAATTTTTTTAAAATAATTATCCCTGTCTGACGATTTTTTAAAATAATTATCCGTAAATAACAACAATGTTCAACAACATTCGCATGTAAAAGTGTGACCGAAGTGATTAATTGCCTATTTTTCGTAATGGTTAGTTTATATATTAGTTATACATGATTTTAACGCGTTGAATGCCAAGCTAATTTTGCATGGCTTGCCCGTCTGGCTACAGTGTAAATAACTACGAACTAAATCTGCAAATATTCGACAGATTTTGCTAGTTTTTTTAAAAAAGTTTAGCATTACGTATCTGAAAAAAGAGGTGAATTATGTAAGCCTACGAATTGTTTTGAAATAGTGGTGGATAAAAATCTATTAAATTGAATTTATTAAACCACGAATCACAATTAATAAACTACCACTTGAAAATATTTATTCGCTGTCCGGAGCAAGTTAGCATCTCTGTATATATAAATAAAACTATTTTTGCATTAATTTCTTCAAACCATTTTAGTAACGATAATAATATAAAAAAATTTAAAATTTACTCGAATTATGTGTTTCTAATAATCTTGGCTTCACCGGTGACCCCGTGGTGCTACGAACAAACTCAGTGCCGGTCACCGGTGACCCCCATGGGATTCAATGTGTTAAATACGTAATTTTTAATAAAGCTCAGCTGCAGAAATAGGGTTATTTCATACATTTACGGACCCTCGAAGATTCATCAAATTCGAATAATTAGCCGTGTTACAATTCTAAACTAACGTTAAAAGTAGTTTCGAGGAAACACTACAAACTACTTTTTTTTGTATCGCACTACTCACTGTACTACTTCTTTTTTCAAAAAAAAGTAGCGCACTACGCTACAAACTACGAAAAAAATTAGCGACTACAGTAGTTTCACTACTTGTAGTGCTCTACTTCCGACCACTGTATAATATTATACATTTGCCTGCTTCTAAACGTTAAAGGAATTTTTTAAAATCTTCCAAAATTAAATTTTAAAAAAATCTAAAAACAAACAAATGTATGGAATTAAATTTCCTATATAAAATCGGTACCGTAAACCGGGGCGAGTCAACCCATTTTTTCAGTTTGCCAACTTTCAAGTGGTCAAACTTTTGTAAANAAATAAAACTATTATTGCATTAATTTCTTCAAACCATTTTAGTAACGATAATAATATAAAAAAATTAAAAATTTACTAGAATTATGTGCTTCTAATAATCTTGGCTTCACCGGTGACCCCGTGGTGCTATGAACAAACTCAGTGCCGGTCACGGGTGACCCCCAAAGGATTCAATGTGTTAAATACGTAATTTTTAATAAAGCTCAGCTGCAGAAATGGGGTTATTTCATACATTTACGGACCCTCGAAGATTCATCAAATTCGAATAATTAGCCGTGTTACAATTCTAAACTAACGTTAAAAGTAGTTTCGAGGAAACACTACAAACTACTTTTTTTTGTATCGCACTACTCACTGTACTACTTCTTTTTTTAAAAAAAAGTAGCGCACCACGCTACAAACTACGAAAAAAATTAGCGACTACAGTAGTTTCACTACTTGTAGTGCTCTACTTCCGACCACTGTATAATATTGTACATTTGCCTGCTCCTAAACGTTAAAGGAATTTTTTAAAACCTTCCAAAATTAAAATTAAATTTTAAAAAAAATCCAAAAACAAACAAATGTATAGAATTAAATTTCCTATATAAAATCGGTAATCGTATAGTTTTGCTGATCCATTGCTCTGAGGGGGAAAAAATCAAAACCTTATTTCTTCTCTCTTTTTTTTTTAATTTTTTTTTCAGTGTGTTTGCGTTAAGTATTCAAGTATTGTGCTATCGAATGACAACAAAACGCGTCCCTCAGTGGACTGATTGTCAAGACACGTTTCCCATTAGAACACCGAATTTAAGCATCACTGGCTGCTGCCAGTAAGCAGGTGGATGACCACTTTGATCAGCCCGGGTAGGGACCGAGGGTGTGTGGTATCTGTCCTCGATAAACTGTTCTATCGTGAAATGCTCGACATCGTACGCAGGTCGTCGGGCTATCAAAGCTGAGGAGCCATCCCCTCTGCAGAGGATCGAAATTGCGATTGCACGTCTTCGGATCATCTTCAGGGTTGTTTCCCAGAACGTCGCCAATAGCCCAATGTGCAACTTGTGTGACGTAAATAAAGTACCTACCGACAACAAAACTAGTTGGGAAAACTAAAATGTGACTTCTAAGATGGCAAAAAGTTTACAAATAAGTCTTGAATCCAAGTAACACAAAGATAATAAAGTTTAAATAGAATAATTTAAACTCAAGGAAAAAATAAAAATTATAATTCAAGGAAAATAATACTTTTCAAATTTAAAGATCAAATTTAAAAACGCATTATTCGATAATAATGATCAACAAAGTGTAATTTTAATATTCAAAATAGGAGTTTTATTCAAATGTCAAAGATAAATTTATTCTTCAAATTCAAAAACTGTTTAGTATATTTCAAACGTAAAGAGATTTATTATTCAAGAATATATAATTCAAAGAAGTACGTAATTCAAGTTAGGAATAACTCAGGTTAGTAATTCACATTCGAAGATAAGTGTATTTTTCAAATTCAAAAATTGAAGTATTTTTAAATTCAAAGTTGTTAGTGTTACTTAAATGGGAAGATAAAAAATTGCATCACTGAAATTTAAAAATATTAGAATCATTCAAATTCAAAGAGAGGGGAATTATTCAAATCAGAGATAGGTCTATTATTTAAAATCAAAGAGAAGTATTACTGAAATTTAAAGCTAGGAGCATTATTGAAGTTAAAAAATAAACAATATTCAAATTCAAAGATTGGTGCATTATTCAAATCAAAGATAGGTCTATAACTGAAATTCAAAGCTAGGAGCATTATTGATATTTAAAAATAAGTATTATTCAAATTCAAAGATAGGTATGTTACTGGAATTCAATAATAAGACTAATATTTAAAATCGAAGATAGAAGCCTGATTTAAATTCAAAGATCGGTGCATTATTCAAATCGAAGATAGGCTTATTTTTGAAAATCAAAGTGGCGTATTACTGAAATTTAAAACTAGGAGCAATATTGAAATTTAAAAATAAGTATTATTCAAATTCAAATATAGGAGTGTCATAGAAATTCAACGATAAGACTATTATTCAAAATCAAAGATGGAAGCATCATTCAAATTCAAAGATAGGTGCATTATTCATATCAAAGATAGTTCTGTTATTGAAAATCTAAGCGGTGTATCACTGAAATTTAAAGCTACGAGCAATATTGAAGTTTAAAAATAAGAATTATTCAAATTCAAAGATTGGTGTGTTACTGAAATTCCATGATAATACTATTATTTAAAATCAAAGATAGAAGCGTCATTCAAATTCAAAGACGGATAAGTAACTCAACTTAATAGATGGGAGAATTTGCAGTTCAAAGATAAGTGAATGTTTTAACGTCGAAGATTCCTCCCGTCAGGGAAATGTTCTTCGTGTTGTTCTAGAAGGAAAAGAACAAGACGAGCAGTGCAAATTTAAGTTTCATGGATGTGGCTGCATCGCAAGTGACATTATCCTACTCTCCTTTCCATTAAAGGCAATCACAAATGCTTCACTTTCCAAATCTACCCTTTACAGAGAGAGAGAAAAGTTCGATTTTTCTGCAGCAGACAGAAGAGAGAGAGCAAACGGGAGGCTCAAGAGTAAAGAGAAGGGGTTCCCTCCTCATCCTCTCATCCTCCGGTTCCCTCTTGTTGCTCCTAATGTATTTTTCGTGTTCGACTTCGAAGGCGGACACGTGTTCCAAAGAGTCGACACCGTGATGGACTCGGTTCTGTTGATGCCTTACACGATTTTCCACTATGCCCGGGAGTAAGAAGCATTAAGAAGACGTCAGGTTTTTGTTGGCTTGTCGGGGACTTGTTCGACGTAATTTTTGAGAAGCTGCGACATTTGTCTCCGGCTCACAACTAACTGTTTCTAGAAAAGAGGGTCACTCTCCATCCACTCGCCACCCCCGCATCGACGCTTGACACTGTCGTCGTCTGTCCCACCCCACGCCACTTTGGGCTTCTCCATTCCAGCCATCTAAATGGTCACGGATCGAGTAAATTTGCTGTCGTTCCTTAGATTAGAACTTCTCTCGTTTTTGTCCTGAGCGCCTTTGATTGATCTGGAAAGGACCGCCTTTCGCTTTTCATTATCCACAGAATGGCAACAAGGCCCCCCCTCCTTTCTAAGAGTTTTCTGTCACTAGCCTTGTTCTTTTAGAAGAAGAAAAAAAATTTGAAAGGAATGTGAAAGGGCATAAGGTAATAACATTTTAAAAAGGAGCAGCCAATCTTCAATGATTTATTCCACCGTGGTATTTGTTACAAGCGGAGCTTTTATTGCTAATACAATATCTGATGTAGGTGTATGTTTCTTTTATGCTTCCCGCTCAGAAAACCTTACAAAATAAATTAAGTACTGAGAATGTGTCCTAGAGATGGAGTATTTTACCTCCTTTCCTAAATCTATGTTTAGTGTGATTAGAAAGTGATTATCTGCATAAACATGAAACCATTACATCCCATATCTCTATATATATATTTATAAAAGAATGTTTATCTGTTCTTTACAGACTCCTTAAACCATCCGACGGAGAGCGATGAAATTTGACATACTGATAAATCGCAGTGCGAGGAAGGTCTACATAAGAACACTCTACTAAGAACCGTTCGAGTGGGATAGGCAAAAAAGGAAATGGAATTTTAAGATTCGTAAGCGTTAGACATTGTTTTAAATTTTACTGCAGGCGATTCTATTTTTTTTTAAATAGTTTAAAGAAAACAGTGATATTTGCTAGCTTATAGCTCTATTTCATCAGAGGAAGAATTTATTGCAAATACTTTATTTGAGGGCCGGGATAGCCTGGTCGGTAGGACGCTGGGCCCATATCCAAGAGGTCGTGGGTTCGATCCTCGCCGGCCGAAGACTCCCCGTGTAGTAAATGGTGACTGATGCACGTTAAATCTGTCGAGTCTCAAAGTCCTCCATGTTCCCACAACAAATCAATACCTCTGGGGGTACTTATCCAGGAGTTTCCTCGTCTTCTGGATTGGTTCAAAATTACAAGGCTACGGACTTGAACATTAGTAGACGTAAACCCACAATTGGATCGGCTGTTCAACGACGGTTATAAAATAAAAATAAAATACTTTATTTAGTTTTTTTTTTTTACCTTGTTTATTTAACGCATTGAAATTTTTATTTGAAACAAGAGAGTCTGAACTAGAAAGCTAGTCTTCTAAAATAAAAAGTTTCTTACGCATTTGAAGTTATAACTCCTTCACTAATACGTTAAATTATCAATGTTTTGCTTATTTTTTTTACGGAGATTTACCTTGTCTATTTAATGCATCGAAAATTTTATTTGAAACAAGAGTGAAGAATGAAATGGAATTTTCTGATGAGTTAAGCGTTAGTCATTGTTTTAAATTTTACTTACTATATGCTATAACAGATTCAGTTTATCATATATTTTAAAGATAACATCAGTGATAATTTCTAACTTATTTGAACTATTTGAACAAAAAAAAATAGTTTATTGCGCACATTTAAATATTTAATTCGCGATTGCAACGAACTATAGGGGACGTTTTTGTATGAGACTAATACCTGCGATTTCTATATGAACAGTCATTCAGTTACTCTAGAGACGTCGTTAATGTAGCACGTAGCATTGCAACGTTCCTTCTTTATTGTGGCTAATTAAATTTAAAAAAGAAAAATGCTTGATATTCTTTCTTATGCAAACGAAAACAAAATGGTATCTCTTTTTATTAGAGAAGGAATATCCAAAACACATCGGAAAAATATTTGTACATTAACAGAAAAAAATATGTATATTCTTATAAGAGTTAAAACCTAATGCCCGAGAAATAGTATTACTAAATTTAATGATATAACATGAAAGGCCCATTTAAACTTTA
>NC_092210.1:3884136-3899112 GCF_043381705.1 Parasteatoda tepidariorum
ATTCATATTTATTCACTGGAATGACGAAAGCAATGTTGACTTCACTTTAATTCGTAATGAATTGAAGACAGAAGAAATGCATTTTACCTTAATACACACATCTGTAACAGTATCCGAAATCGGAAGTCATCAGTTGCAAGTTTGTTGATAATAGAAATTAAAAATTATTGAGGAATTTTTCTTCAAATGTTTGGCGTGTTCTGTTCCTGAAAGATTTACTAATATTCTGGAGATTTTTTTCAAGTTCTTCGGCCTTTTCCTTAGGGAAATTTTGTTTCTTATTTGCTGCTAAAAAATGGCGTCTGATTCAGTCAATGACTTTGATGGAACTAAATGAAAACGTGATAAATTAATGTCTGATATTTACAGGCTTCCGCTAGACGGCGTACTCGAGCGTTGCGATCGCGAATTATTTTATATTCGCTGTGTCAGATAAATTCAATAAAGAATATTACGTAGTAGCACGTGTGGTTCACGTCACAAAATATATACTTTTATAGTTTTCTGATACCACGCTCCTTTTTTTTTCAATTCCTACTGTTAGTTTCACACTCTCCCTATATATATATTTATATATCTTGTTCAAATTTTCTATCGTTATTAAAATACTTTTTATTCTGTCATTCAAGTTCAAATACATTTTCTTTTAAACTTGTAGTGGATGGCACTTGATATTAATTTAGTTTTTTCAAATATCAATTCAATCATTAACTTTAACTAATTAATTTTAGTTTTATATGGGAAAAAATTTTAATTATTTAATAAAAATTAACTAAAATAAAAATTTTCTTCCTTGACCTAAGTAGGAATTGACTTTGAGTATTTTTTTAAATATATCTAGTTTTCTTGCGGAGCTTGTTTATTCAACGCATTGAAATTTTTATTTAAAACAATTGTATTCTGAATCTGAATGCATTCTTGAGTCTGAATTAGAACGCAAGTTTATATTTACAACAATTGAATTCTTGGTGAAATTTCTATAAATAATTTTCTTCAACATGCCTCCACCAACTTCTAAAATAACAAGTTTTTTCTTTCGCATCTGAAGTTTTGAAAGAGCGGTAATAACTCTTTCACAATCATACTTGTTATAGGGTAGAAAGACATAAATCATCGAGCAGCGATAATCTCCGATCTTTATTGCCGTCCACTAATTCGTAGTAATATACTTACAAGGCTATCAAAGCAGGTGTCTCAGAATACATTTACTTTTAAATAGACAATAACAAAAAGCTACCTGGAATTTTTATGAGCTGTTTAAAAGACATATAAAAAGCAAACACGAATCTTTAGAATGAGTATTGGGCAGTTGATATTTGTATTTAGATGACGACCTGGAATTGTAAGATGATGGCGAAACAAGTATGAATAATTCAATGACGTCTTTTCTTGATCACTAAACCACTCCTTGATTTTCCTTTAATGAAAACAATATAAGATCCTCCAGCTGATGGGATTATTGAAGTAAAGCATTTTGGGTACAATGGACTGAAAGGGATGAATTGCATTGACAGCAATTTTAAATTCTGAGAATAGTAGAAAATTTTTGACTTGCAGATTATTAAAATATGAATGGCAACAATGATTAGATCAATTGCATATTCTTTCTCGCTTCCTTTCATTTGCTTAAATTAATCTTGTGATACTATCGTTTTCCTCTAATTGTTTTTCCTTGCTACTTTATTAAAATACATTTGCCTGCCACTATGTGAACTATAAGCTGGTTTTTTCTTTAGAATGCACTGAATTATTAATTTTAGAATGTTCGAAATTACTAATGTGAGGATTTTTTATGAATAAGAGATTTTTTAAAACATTTCATGAATTAAAGCTGCTGTGAAAATATGAGTTTCGTGTAATTTTTTTTCCTTGCTACTTTATTAAAACACATTTGTCTACCGCTATGTAAGCTATAAGCTGATTTTTTCCTTATAATGTACCGAATTATTAATTTTTGAATGCTTCAAATTATTAATGTTAGGATTCTCTTATGAATGAGATATTTTTTTTAAACTTTTCATGAATTAAAGCTGCTCCGAAAATATGAGTTTCTTCGGATATTTCTGTTGATAATATATGCAAACAAAAAAATGAAGGAAAGTTATTTAGACACGGCACTAAGAGATTGTAATAATAAAGTAAAATAAAAATTTTGAAACCTATCTTTTAAAATATTTATTTTGCCTCGTGCTTTTTTTAATTAGTGATCTGTTCGTTAGTTTCTTTAAGGAAAGTTGTCCAACTTTCGATTGGTGACAAAATGATGACAGAATTTACCTACATCGATTACGAAACAATTGTAATTTCAATTGTCATTAAGAGCATTTCAGTTAAAAAATAAATTTTCTGACTAGTAGGAAAGTGCTCACTATGTTATTGTATATAAATTCCATTTGGCTATAATGTGGTGATAAATTCTGTCTGTAGCTATCAGAAATCATCCTAACTTATGTTATCAATGGCACGGAACTCCAGTAAAAATTTGATTATTTTATATGATCGTAACTTTTTAAAAAAATTGTTTAACTATGAATACTAATTGTCGATGATGATGATGCATATTATTTTTAGCGATCATAAAGTGATTGAATTGAATAGACAGCGGTTAGAATGTCCCCAGAACTGATCTTCAATTAAAATCTTAGTAGCACATACTAGTTTATTTCAAAGATGATGATGCTTTGATTGATTTATCGACAATAAATTAAATTTTGCAATAATGTCACAATAATTTCTCTCTGTAGTGGTCAAGAATTTGTCATGTCATCTAACACAAAATTCAAATTAAAATGTGAGTCTTGGTAGTTCTAAAGTGGTTGGAATTTTGATTAATGATTGAAACTTAAATCACTTATCATTTTGTGATAAATTAACTATAAATTCTGTTTGCATCGGTTTGTAATTCTGTTTGTATCGATAGAAACCTGCACGTCATCGGAAAGGGAGCTGAGGTAAAATGCGAGCATTCTAGCTAGTTGAAATGATCCGTAGGAGCTCAAGAAATATATTAGAAAACAGCGTTAGTATACGTTCACTCTATCTAAATTATTGGACATAAATGTGTTTTTCCTTTTTTTCTTCTGTCTCTTTATGATTGCGAGGCTGTATGTATTGAAGATATAATGAAAATGCTTAAATACTTTCCAAAGACAAAGATTTAAAAAAAATTTTCCCAAAAAATGATTTAAGGAATATCAACTAAAACTATTTAAAAATTTAAATTTAAAAGAAAAAATCATGTAGCAATGAGTTAGAGGTTAGAAGTTTGAGCTATTACTGTAAAGGACTGGGTTTTAATCTTCAGTAGTGGCTAGTAGCCCTCACCTCAGCTTCAAAACGATGTATCAGGGAAGTTGTGAGCAATGCTGACGACATTACCACCATCAAGCTATTGATCACGAAATTGTGATGCCTTAATCTACATGACCCCTTTGGGTCACAACTAATACATACGAAAAAACTATATTTTTATTAAATAACCAAAAAAGTTTTAAATGTTCAAAAAAAAATCCCTTCCTCTTCTCCAAATGGCTATAGCGACTTGCACCTCGTTCATAACTTCCTGAGGGCACCCCTGTCATTTCCGAAAGCTTTGATCACATAGTTTCAAAAATATCTTAACAGTTTCAAAATGTTAATCTTTGAAATTGCATATGAAATTAAGAGACTGTTCTAATGTTCCTTTGTGAAGTTGTATAGGAAGTGATAAAAGGGTTCTAATTTTCTTCTTCGAAATTGCATAAGAAGTGAAAATGTTGCTCGAATTTTCTTCTGAGAAATCCCATAGGAAGTGATGATGTTGTTCGAATGCTCTACTGTGAATTTGTATAGGATGTGAAGAGAGTGTTCTAATGTTCTTCTATACAATTGTATAGGAAGTGAAAATACTGTTTTAATATTCGTCTGAAAAACTGTAAAGGAAGTGAAGATGCTGTTTTAATATTTTTCCGGAAAATTGTACGAGATGTAAGGTTGCTGTTCGAATGTTCAAGTGAAACTGTTCTGATAAGAATGTAATGAAGAGGTATTACTAACTTATTTGACTGCACGTGCTTTTGCGAATGACAGTGCTTTACAGAACAATTTATATTATGAACAAATTCAGTTACTATTTGTAAAAGTTTTACCTTGTTAACTTTTTTCAAGTGTCCTTTCGAGGTTAAGTATTGCAAAAGAACACATTCCAGCCATCGATCAAAACGGTGCAAAAACTTGAGAGCTGATTGTAAAACAGAGTCATGTCCTCCACATCATTAATTATGGATCACAAGAACAATTAATCATCCTTAATCGCGATGTTAACTTATAACGTAACTTTTAAAGTGAAACCAATGTGAAGCGTTTTTTTCTCCTTCCTTTTATGTTCTTAACTTCGTAATACAGTAAATGACTCGCCTTGCATGAAATTAGATCACATTATACCTGTTCGATTCATGTAGTAAAAAACTTGCTTTTCTATTTGAATGTTTCATAACAAATGATTCATCAATATGTATGGAATATCAATGAAAGTCAATCGATATTCCATCGTTACGGGAGGTGCAAGAAATTTCCAAGGAGCTTTATTTGTTGCCGTTAATGGCATTTTCGCAGCTCTTTTGCCAAGGAAGAAAATTAATTAATTAATCATAAAAGTTTTAAACTCAAAGCAAAGTTTTAATTTTAAACTATCTATACTGGTTTGTTGAATTTTCTGAATTTTAAAACAGACTGAAATTTTATTACACTTATAAATAATTGCCAATTCCACCTAAATGAAAATCACGAAAATCAAGAAATACTTACTTAAAATTATATGAATTATATATTTTATAAACAAAGTAATCTTCATTTATTATTTATTTCTTTTAAAAAAAATTGACTTTCAGGAGAAAAAAAAAAAGAAAAAAAAAGAAAAAGAAACAGAGATGCATCAGAGACAACCACGGGAGTGGGTGAGCGGAGCAAGCAGGGAGTGGAGCGTCCTTGTTATATTATAAATAGATGATAATATGAACATGCATGCACAACTTCTGTAAAATAGAAACATTAAAGGTAAAAAAGAAGTATGCTGCAAGTTAAAAGGCATGGTTCTGAAATCTAAATTATAAGAATTCAGTTAATTTTTTTAACTTTAACATTTCTAAGAATAAGAAGTGTGAAAATATTCTTCATTGACTTCATACATAATGAAATATGCAATTAGATGCTGGGAATTCCTTCATATGATGTTGAATCATCGTTCACCGTGAAAATTTGACAAATAATTTACACCTTTACGTCAAAGTAATTAATTAAAACAAAATAACTTTACATAAAATTATATGAATTACATATTTCATAAACAAAGCAATTTTCATTTATTATTATTTAAAAAAAAATTAGCGACTTTCACGAAAAAAAAGAAACAGAGACGTATCAGAGACAATTACGCGGTAGGTGAGCGGAGCAATAATTTTAACGTTGATTTCAACGTTAATACAGTCAAACCCCGCTATAGTGAACATGGTTTATAGTGAACTCTCGGATATAGTGAACGAAATGCTTTGCTATACACATGTAATATTATTTTTTGCGGATATAGTGAGCCAAAAGAATAGAGGAAGTTGGATATTATGAACTTTTTCATGCGTTCGACTAATTCTTTTCTTCTTCATTTTTGGGTCATTTTGAAATCTCTACCTAAAATACACATACCGATTTTAAAACCATCTATTGAGTGGGAATACATAGCCATAAGAATTTTTTCATGTTTACTTCTTCCATCTCAGTTTCCCATCCCTAATTAAAGGTCATCCCTAAATGTTTTGTGCTCCAGACGAAGAGTAATAAAAATAAAAGTTAACACATTCTCTGTTACTACATATTGTTTTTAAACACGTTGATTGCCACGCTCATTTTACATGGCCTGCCCGTCTGGCCAAAATGATTTTCTCAGTATGCATTGCATTAATTTCTTCAAACCATTTTAGTAACGGTCATAATATAAAAGAATTAAAAGCATTAAAAATTTACTCGAATTATGTGCTTCTAATAATCTTGGCTACGCCGGTCACCGGTGACCCCCGTGCAGCTACGAACAAACTCAGTGTCAGTCACCGGTGACCCCCATGGCATTCAACGTGTTAATCATTTTTGTATTTCTTTTTATGGGTCATTTATTTAAATAATGTGTAATATAAGGTAGCAGTTGTGAAAAATTAGTTAAAATTATTTTCAGTTCGGATATAGTGAACTCCCGGTTATAGTGAACCGAAATTTCGGTCCCCTGAAGGTTCACTATAGCAGGATTTGACTGTAACTTTAACGTTAACATTTATAAGAATAAGAAGTGCGGAAATTTTTTTTTTAATTGATTGCATACTTAATGAAAGCGTTCAATATAATATGTAATTAGAAGCTGGAAATTTCTTCCCATGATGTCGAATCATCGTATGCCATGAAAAGTCTGACAAATAATTTTCAAACTGGGGGGTTCGATCAAATCCAATTACAAAACTGTTGCTGAATCTCATCTTAAAACAATTTTCACTTTCTTTCACGACAGTTTGTTTGACGAATGATTCGAATCGAGGTTCATTAGCAATTTCTTATCCAATTTTCTAATCACCTGGCGAAGACTTTTTTGACGCAAATAGAGACTGATGATGCGTCCAGGCTGCTTAAGGAAAAAGAAAAAAGTACCTCGGAACATTTTGATTTTTAACACATTTCTTAGTCATTAGAATCGTGTTTTGCACTCTTTAATATCACTTCTGCGCCATTCTTTGTTGTTCCGGACACCTTGACAACTAATTAGTAATTAATTCACTCCGTGTAGTATGTTTTTCTTTTTTATTTAAACTTTTGAAAATCGTGACTGTTTTACGTAATTCAATTCTGCCAGCGTGCAAGAAACTTACTGGTGATTGTATTTTAATTCGTCTGACTTGAGAGGCATTTTCATGTTATGATACTGATGCCTTAAGTGTTTGAAGAAACCGTGAGTCGTTTGCTTAACACTAAACAAAGCAACATTTTAATTTATACCTATTTCCACCATAGCGGCTCAAATGACCGTATTTATGTTTTAAAATTGAATGCAAGAAACATGGATATTAGGAAGAAAATAAACTTAAAAAAAACTTTATTATAATTGAATAAAATTGTATTTTGCCATTTTTTATGTATTACAAACACAAAGAATAAGAAATTTTAATTCATTGTTCAACGCATTTTTTACACATGCAGGATGCTTCCATTGTGCATTTTCCGCAAACGTATTTCTTCTAATTAGTATTACGTCTCTAATTCTTATAATAATTATAAGAATACATAAGAATTGTAAGAATCATAATTCTTATAATTATTTTTTTAATTACAAGAATATATAAGAATTATAATTATCTTATAATTAATATTATTTCTTCTAAGAACTTGTGCTGTCTTAATTGTTTCGATATTTTTCTGGATAAAAACAGACAGTTAGTTAGAAATGAAGTAAAGCTATCAAAATAAAATATAAGCTACTTTCCAAAACATTTAGTTTTTGTCACTTTTTTTTTGGCACAAAAATGCCAATCTAAAATGTTAGGTACTTTCTTGAAATTTGAATTCACAGTTATTCTGATTGAAGTAACTACGCAACAGTCTTTGCAGAAATATGCAACTCATTGAATGCAATACGTTGAACCCGCATTACATCGTAATTTCTGATCCGATAACTTTAAAGAGCAATAAATTGTTCTCCCGTCCAATTGACCGGTTGTGGTAGAAATAGGTATACGACCCCCCCCCCCGCAAAAAATAGAATATTAACTGAATATAATTGTTAGAAAAAGTCATGAAGTCTAATGTGCAAAAACGATAAGATGATTAGCGCATTTTCGATGCAAAAGTTCTTAAATGTTAGGGCACGCTTAGTGTTAAGAAATTATTAAGACTGTTATTTAGGCAAAATCTACATTGGATTTAAGAAAGAGAGGAGAAAAAAGAATAAATAGGGTGTTAAGAATAGTTGTATAAAAATGATAAAATTAAGGAAATGAAGAAAAATTAGATGAAAACAGATATGTTAAAAAATTATAAGAATATTGCGTTTTCTAATATTGAAATATAAATGGTTTATGTAGTGTATCTACCACTACAAACATATAATTCCAATTGACTAGTATATAAGACATGTTAACACTATTCTATGGTGGGGTACCTTTTCGTGGTTGATATTGTCGATAATAACTCTCCCCACGGTTTACAAATAGGTTTCAGCAAGAGAGAGAAAGAAGTATTAGATTCAAACGAAAAATGCATAAAATTAAAAGCAATAGTAAGATTGAAAATTAAAAATAAAAGAAATTAAAGATGATATCGAAAGAAAGAAAACTTAGCGAAACGTAATTATATTCTGAAGTATATGCATCGACATTTAAGGAAGAGGAAAGAAGAATAATTATATAAAAAAGCAACAACAACAATTATATAAAAAAACGAAAGTTATATAAAAATGAAAGCAATGTTAATGAAATGAAAATTATGAAAATAATTAAAAAAATTGAATGAAAACTTTTTAATTAAAACAATTCCACTTAAAAAAAAAATGCTCACGTTTAAGGATTGAAACGAAAAAATAATTTGAGTAAGTACAATAAAAATTAATTCGAAAATATTGAGAGTTTGTGTTAAGTCTCTGTATAAATCTATAGTGAAAGAATAGAAATCTTTGAAAAAGAGTCCTTGTGAAAGAATTTCGAATGTGTCACTTAAGAGAATTGATACTTGGCTTACTCGGAATGGAAAGAACAGTTGCTAACCTAAACAAATACCATACTTCAACAAACTGTCAGGATCGAGATACCCACACTATGTCACTTGCTTGTAGCCCACAGGACGCTAATACATAGAACGCATAAAACGATAATAATGAAAATCGCCACTTTTTTATCGTCTGCGTCGAGAAAAAAAACTTTTCTTATGAAAGAAAGAAAATTTCGAAAGAAAAAAAATTTTATGAAAGAAAAAAAATTTAACATTTTTAAATTCTTACAAAAAAATATCTAATATTTATAAGTGGTGAATCAAAATCTGAGAAAATTTTTCATAGTTTTCATGTCTAAAAAATTTCACTGTATCTTTAATAAATAAAAATATCGAAATTTGATTTGGGAAAGCAATTATTTAATATTCTAAGAACATTTACTGTCTTTCTGTTTTCCGAAGCTCTGACGCCAAGGAAAATAAAAAAGCCAGAGTTTAAGTGCCTTACATTTGAAGCAATGCGATAATTTTAAACTATATGCATGTAATCTTGCCGTGAAGAATTATCTGGGATTTAGAACAGACAAATAACTTAAAATATTTTGAAAGTTATTAAACTTTTTTTAAAAATCGCCCATTTGGCAACATTTTCCCACCTGGATAAAAATTATCTAAACCACTGACTTATTCTCAGTTTTTGCGAAATTTTTGTGAGTCCAGGTAATGCGCATTGGAGTAAGTTTTTAATTATTAAAGAATTAGACCACACACGCATTTCATTTTCACTAAACTGTGACTTTTCTCCATATGCGCCATTTTCAAAATAAGCGTAAATAGCGCTGATCAGAAATGAACATGAAAGTTCGTGAAATTTATATCATAAAAAAATAAATAAATAAACTTAAAGAATCCGTACTGGGGAAAAATAAGAGAAACGAAAAGTAAAATGAGCTTAGCTTCCTTAATGGCAAGCTTTGCGTTCGGACATTTCTCTTATCTTTTGCGTTAAATTTTTCACCGCACTTTTCTTTGGAATTGTTTTCTTAAGTCTCTTGACAACTCTGTATTAAGATTGCTACACAAAACAATTGTACTTGTAGCATAAAAAGGAAGAAAAAAAAATTGGAAATGTTCCAAAGGTTTAGAAAGACGTTAGGAAAGAAATTCTTACATTGGCGTTGGCTTTGATAAAATTTTAAAACCATTTTCATCCCTGTATAAATTCCAATATGATATTTTTGCTGTCATTGTTCAAACGCCCTGACATTTATGCCTCTCCCAGGTGTGTTGAGTGTAAAAGGGGAGCATTGTTGAGCCCACCCTCAACTTGAGGGGTTGAGTAAATCGACTCAATGACAAATCCACATGTGTGGTAACTTTTCTATCGAATACTCTTTTCCATACCATACCTTAACCAACAGAAGACATTCCATAAACAGAATACGCTTACATAAAAGGATTTTTGAATCACAAGAAGTTAGAAGTTATTTACTTTTGAAAAAAAAAAAAAGAAAATTCTGAATGCAAGTGGGGACCCAAACGGTATTCTAAGAGTGCTCTATGTCCGTGAAAACGGATTAATACGTATAACGATTGAACGATGACGGTCAGAGGATTATACCTATATATAGGTTAACATAGATGTTGGCGTGTAAAAATGACGTTTTCAACACGTTTGAAGACGATGGTGAGCGTAAAAAAATTAAATCAATAAAAGAAATAGTAAACAAACAAAATTATTTTGAAGAATCAAGAAATGGAGAGAGAAAAAAAGTTAGTAGTGATGTACAGTCCCTGGCCAAATTATTAGACGCACTCTAAGATTCTATGTAAAATCTTTATTATCAGATGATACTCTATACAGCTTTATCATTGAAACCGGTTTGCACTTGTTTACGCTCGTGTATCAATTGGCTAACATTGTAAAGCAATTCGTTAAAAATAATTTCAAATAGGAAGTATATAAAAAATCTCCTGAGTTAAAACCCATTACACGTATGTTTAAATATAAAAATATTCCATATAATTTTGTGCAAAACTTGTAATTATCAAAAAACTGCAGTGCGTCTAATAATTGGGTATAATTATTCAATAGAATAATACAATACCCGATATAATAAATATTCTATATTAATATAATATATCGTCTCATTTATCCAATCGTCGTATTTATATGATATATCGCCTAATTTAACCAAATGATATACGAACGTAAACAAGTAAAACCGGTTTCAGTCGTGTAAAAACAATAAAGCTGTACAGTACCACCCGATAATTAAGATTTTATATGAAATCTTATAGTGCGTATAATAATTTGACCAGGGACTGTATATACTATTTAGTCCTAATGAGAGAATGTTATTTATAACAAATGATGATTTTTAATGATAATCACATCACTAAGGGTCGGGATAGCCTGGTTGGTAGGGTACTGGGCCCATGTTCAAATGGTGTTGGGCTCGATCCCGAGGGTCGAAGATTCCCCGTTAAGTAAATGGTGACTGATGCACGTTAAATCTGTCGAGTCTCAAAGTCCTCTATGTTCCCATAACAAATCATGCCTCTGAGGGTACTGATCCAGGAGTTTCCTTGTCTTCTGAATTGGTTCAAAATGACAAGGCTACGGAGTTGAACATTAGGAGTCATAAACCCAAAATGGGGTCGGCTGTTCAACGACGGATATAAAATAAAATAAAATCACATCACTAACGTGATGGCTCAGGGGATAGAGCGTTCGCCTTCAAATGAGGTGAGCCGGATTCGAATCCCACCAATGGCTGGTCGATACGAATCCGCATCCAGCTTACACCGACCACAGTGCTGACGTGAAATATCATCAGTGATCACGGTTTAGAGTCCCTTTGCCGTCAGGCTAAACATGAGAGGTCCTCTTGGCCTTCCTCTCCATGTAACGCAAATGCGGGTTAGCTCTATCAAAAAGTCCTCCACGACGGCAAAATTTCTCTCAATTCTTGATCCAGGAGTTTCCTTATCTTTTGGATTGGGTTCAAAATTACAAGGCTACGGAGTTGAACATTGGATGTCGTAAACCCAAAAATTTGGGTCGGTTGTTTGTTCAACGACGGTTATGAAATAAAATTAAATCACATCACTGATAACCTGTGTTCCATACAGTGATATTTCTCTTAATCTCTCTTTAATCTATCATTCGAAGAAAAAACATTTATCGCAACAATTAAAACAAATTAATGAATATTTCAAGATGAGATACATTGTTTGGCCTCAGTATTTGGTGTTTGTTGTTTATAAATTTCATTTCGAATTCTATTTTATAGTCAAAATAGTTCCTAACGCAAAAAAGGGGGTCTCAAGGGGAAATGCTAAGCAAATCCTTTCGCATAAAATAAAACAATTTTCGTCTTAACTAGAAATTCTTATATGGGAACATCCTCATCAACTTGAAGATTTTAAGAGTTGTTATTATTGACGTATGCCTGTTAAGGCAGAGGGGGTGCGATTGTTCTTGCCTTCCATTGGCGCCATCTGTGCCCAAGAATTCGATTTCTGCCACACCCATACGTCACACCCGTTTATAGGGCGGACCCATTTATCCACAGATAATAATTTCAACCTGAATCAGAGAAAGATCCATCTCCAATTCAGTACCTCCAGAGTTATTGATTTGTTATGGGAACATGGAGAACTTTGCGACTCGACAGATTTATCGTGTATCAGTCACCATTTTACTACTTTTCTTCGGTAGGCGGAGTTCGAACCCACGAACACTTGGACATAGGCCCATCTCCCTAGCGTGCAGGCTATCCCAGCCATTTTAAGAGTTGACAGGGAGAAATAATGTTTTATATCTTACAACAAACCATATAATGTTAGTAAAGCCTGGTATTTCAGATGTTTTAAAATGTCCTTTCACATTTTCTAAAAATTACTGAGTAAATTTAGCATTCCTATTTTAAGCATTGTAGTGTATCTACCACTACAAAAATACAATTCCATAGTATATAAGACATGTTAACTCGATTCTACGTAGGGGTTAGTTTTTCATAGAGGAAGGTTGACATAGTCCATAACAACTCACCCCCCATCATCACCACCATAGCTTTAAAATCTTCTTTCGAACATATTTAGCGAATGCTTTTCAATTATCGGAAACATATCAAGTGAATAAAAAAATTTTGAATCAGAATTGTAGCAATGAAGCCCACTGGAGATCGCGCTGCGGTGTTAAAAAGATATTTTATCGAGTAATCCACAATTCAGGGAAATTTTGTCGAATGATCCACTGTTCATCAGAAATTTGGCTGAATAATCAAAGGAAATTTAGTTGAATGTTGATAAGGGGAAATTTTGTCGAAAAATTCACTTTTTAGGGGAAATATTGTTGAATAATCTACTGTTCATGAGAAATCTCGTTAAAAATTCAGGAGAAAAATTGAATACTGAACTATTCTGAGAAATTTTATTGAATAATAAACTATGGAATAGAATTTTTGTCAAAAAATCCGTCGTTGTAAGAAAGTTTATTAATTTCCTCTCGATTGGTTGATAACTGATTAGAGTTAGATAAAGTTCTTTTTTCCCGTTTTCGTAAACTTTTCCCCACTGTTGCTAAGCAACGTAAGAATCTATTGGTGTAGACTTTCAATACAACAATATTAGTATTTATTTATTTATTTAGTTTGTTGGTATTTAAATAAGACTTGTGTCTTAACGCGAGAAAGACCTACCTATATTGCCATAATAATAGAAATACCTATATTGCCCAAAAGCAGTCAAAATGACTAGATTGTGAAAGAATAGATTATGCGTAAAGAAATTTGTTTAAAATTAAATTTAAATATTTTTCTTAATATTATTATATAACAAGTTTTCAGTAAATATTAACAATAAAAAAAAATTATATGCTGTACGAAAAGTCACCAAATTGTAAGAAATTGTGTCATTATATACATGCTTGTTATTCTAATTGAAATTAATACGCAGTCAAAATAACTTCCTTGGGCAATCTAGAGTTAAAGACATTTTTAAAGGATGACATTTTTTAGAACTATCTAAAAAAAATTTCCGTTGCTGTAATAACGAGCGTTGCCATAACCATGAGTCACAATAACTACGAGTAATAAAATAATAATTTGATACACAGTAAGCTATAAGCAATATAATCAATAATAAAAATGAAAACTATATTATTTGTTCTATAAAAATTCTATATCAGTTCAAGTCACAATAAATTTTTCTTATCTATATCTCTTCTGAATCTTTTACACTTTTTATAGGGTATATCTTTTGGTCTCATCTTCTCGCTGTAGAGAATCCGTGTTGTTGAAATAGTTCAGCATTATATTACTGACGATAACCAAATAAAATCATTGATATTTTCCTGATAATAATCTATTTTTACGCATTTCGGAATGAAGTAAAAAATGGTTTCGTAAAGTAATATCCTTTTTCTCCGTGAACACTGTCATGCAAGTATAATGAAAACGATATGAAATGAAAATGAAAACGATATTAGCTGTTTTATAAAAATTCTATACAAGTTCAGGTCACAACAAAGTTTTCGAATCTATATCTCTTCTAAATCTTTTACACTTTTTCTAGGGCATTGGGAAGGGGTTCATCATTAGAAATTATCTTTTGGTCTCATCTTCTCGCTGTGGAGAATCCGTGTAGTCAAAATAGTTCACCATTACATTGCTGAAGATAGCCAAATAAAATCATTGAAATTTTCCTGATAATAATTTATTTTTACGTTTTTCGAAATGAAGTAAAAAATGTCTTCTTAAAGTAATATCCTTTCCCCCCGTGAACCCTGTCATACAAGTATGCAAGTCGAATACAGCAGCAGATCATAGTTTGTCCATACAGTCTTTTCAGTGAGGCCACCTGCACAAATAAAGCTCAAAAGCCACGTACTTTACATATAAAGCATTCTCGAATTCGAATGGGAATAAAAGACCCATAGGGACAACAAGGAAAATGACGAAAAATATGGGTGAGGCATCAAAAAAGTGTGCAGTTTGAAGGCGTATCTCTCTCTACACGAGGACCTTTTGTGGTCCGGAAGTTCTCTCCCTTCAGACATCTTAAGTTATATCGGATTTACTAGACATATTGGAATCCAGGAAGAAGGCATTGTCCACTGGATTGTATTGAGTTGAAAAGGGAAGGGTTTGAAATTAAAGTGAAAGTGTTAGCCAATAATACAAAGAAGTTTTCCACTGTTAATTTGGCATGTGTTTTGTAAAAATATATATATATATATAAGCTTCCTAGTTATATTAT
>NC_092210.1:3899421-3916916 GCF_043381705.1 Parasteatoda tepidariorum
GTGGCGCCATCTATGGCCAAGAATTCGACTTCTGCCGCACCATACGTCGCACCCGTTTATAGGGCGGACCCATTCATACATCCATTCATTCATCCACAGATCGTAATTTTGACCTGAATCAGAGAACGATCGATCTCCAATCCAGTACCCCCAGAGGTTTTGATTTGTTATGGGATCATAGAGGACTTTTGCGACTCGACAGATTTAACGTGCATCAGTCAATTTACTACAGTCTTCGGCCGGCGGGGTTCGAACCCACGAATTCTCGGACATGGGTCCGATTATCCGGCTTATGATTATGCAGCTTGGTCAAAAGATAAGTAATATAGACACGTTAGGTCGTTTCATTTACCTGACCACTTGAAATCCATAAGTTACAAATGCAACCTATAGGAATAAATTTCTTCTGAGAGGTAAATACAGATCGTCCTATAGGAATAGTGCAAACTGCTATTTGCCATGCACAACTACAAAATTACTCCAATTGATTGATTTATGCTACTCAAGTGAAACGGTTCAGTCCCTGGCTTATCTCTGTAGTTACCGGCCGTTTGTAAAATTCGCAAGAGGTAAATCAGGTGTTAAAGGCAAAAATGAGGAATGTAAAAATGGTCATTTCCTAATCTTTAGTTTGCACGTTTCATGGTACCGCTCAGCGACGGACAACAGGACTTTCGATTCCACTATCGATTACGTATATCGCATGTTCTTGGTGGGTTTTAGAGTCTTTGAAGGTCGAACCCCGACCTCTCCGTATCGAACTCTGATGCTCAATTCACTGGGATACCACTATACTATGGCTAAAATTCTCTATGAATATCTTAAAAAGCAATTTTTTTTTCCTCTCCACAAACGAAAAGTTCCAAATTCTGGTATCCATTTTGTAAACTGAGCCAATCTAAGACTAAAAAGTTTTCTTAAAATAATTTCCAAAAGAGGAAAAACAAATTTTAATTCGACGGGCACTTGATAATAACCTTAACAAAATAATATCACTAGATAAGTTATATTTTACTGTTTGGAACATATTTAGGAAATGTATAATTCAGATACAGATTCGATACTATTACTTTAACAGAAAATAGATTAGAGTAAACACTTTAAACTTATTTATCCTTATATATCTTAAAATTTTCTTAAAATTTCTTGAAATAAATTTTCATATTTTTAATAACTAATTTTACTACAAAATATTATTTTTTTACTCATGTAATAGTCAAACGTCCAAATCACTTAATGATCATAACGATTATAGTTTGAGATAATTCTAAAATGGAATGAAGAAAATGTTATGGTGTTCATTTTTTAAATAGAAAGTTTTTTTTCTCCATAAGTTAAGCATATGAAGTGTTTATAAAATATGCATTAGTATAATTCAAATTTAGCTGAAGTTAATATTTTTGCTTCCACTATTGTAGAAATGTCTAGTTTAGCATGAATGTGTAATTTTTATTTTTAAAATTTACAATTAAAATTCAATCAATCATTTCAATCAATGAATCAATTACAATATTATTATTTCTTTTTATGAAGGGATCCAAGAAATTTAATTAGTTGATGTATCCCGATTAGATTTCTCGGGTTTTGTTCCAAACAAATGAATGAAATTTAGTCAGATCATTGAAATTCATTCAATGTTCGAAATCAGTTTAAAATACTCAGGGGGAAAAAATTCGATTTTAATTAGGTAAGACTTCATGAATCCATTCTATCCATTGACAAAACAGTAAGACTCGAGACATTAAATGATTCGTCGTTAATTAATTTTAGGTCATAGACAAAACAACATGACTCGAGACATCAAATGATTCTTTATTAATTAATTATTTTAAACCATTTTTTATTCTTAATAAGCTAATTGCCAGTTTCGGCGGGGAAATGGATTATTCGAAAGTTGATGTTCTCTAACTTTTAAGATTTATTTTCCCCCTGAAGACCATAGATTTTGAAAAACAATTCGGTTGATAGCATCAATTTTTCTTTTGATATTCCGTGTGATAAACAAGGCAGATTATGATTAATGATCCATGTTTGCTACTGCTGTGGCACTAAGAGATCACTGGCATGGATGGCATTAAAACCTGATACTTCCAGATTAATCGCCAAAAGCGAGACAACAATTATATCGCTGCCAGATTCTTATCAGGTGCCAAATTAATAAATCGTCGCCAAACAAAAGCCGCTTCTAGAGTCGCCATTTTAGACAAAATCTGATGAATTGTGTCGTTGTCTCTTGTCTACTTTGTGTCAAAATTCAAACGATGACATTACTTATTTCTCAGAAGGTAAAAAAAATGAATAAAGACTTTTATTTCTGAAATCAGATGGCGGAGTCAAATATGTAATCTCGCCAAACCTGGGCATCAACATTCTAAAACGACGTTGTCATTTGATAGCGTCAACTACGCCACTTAAATGTAGTTTAAATTTCAATCTTCAAGTCAATTAATGCTATCTTTATTTATCATTTGTTAGGAACTTTTTCTTGATAAAACGTTCTTTTACGAGAAGAGGAAGTTTTATCTCCTAGCACTAAGAATCTTTTTGAGCACGAACGAAAAAAAGAAAAGAAGAAAAAAATGTTCGATTCTTTCGCTATCTTTCCTCGTTTTCGTCTGCGTACGTGACGTAAAGAGCAAATTGGGTATGATTTCTGTTCATACAGGAAAATTCGATAACACCGACAAGGTAACAAGAAGGGAGGGAGTGGAAAAAACTGCAAACGATCATAAATTAAATTTATTATCGCTTGCATTGGCGAATGATATTCGTTAGACAAATTTTTGCCAGTGTCTTTTCGTCCTCGATGTTAATCGTATTCTAATTTCCTTATTGTAATTTCAACACGAGTTCTTAAGTATTAATGTTAATCATCAATCAGCTCCCTTGAATTCTTATTGCGCTAAATAAGCACTTATCTTTAAAATTTTCTTATGAATATTTGAGGATAGGAATTTTTTTGGTTCACAATAAATTTGATTAAAACGTGTCAGCACATTTAAGATAAACGAATGAAACAGTGCACATTTTTGTGTAAAAAATTTTTTTTTCTGTCATAATTTTTTTCTTTTATTATTATAAGGGAATCTCAGCTCAAAAACTTACTCTAATCAGAAAATTATAGGGAAGGGAAGGTTGAAAAGAAGATTGAAGGCTTACTAGCCCAATAACATTTTGAGACTATTAATTTTGTAGTCAATTCTACAACGCCTAGAATTTATGACATTGAATGAAAATAATTATTTGTTTATATGAGTAAAATGCAACATTTTCAGAAAATTTATTGTTCAATCACATTTTGTTTTTTTTATTTATTTATTTTTTTAAAAAAACTAATCACCCCATCATAATCCAATATGGAGGGAAATGATCGTTCCAATATTACGTAAGCATCTAAAGGCGGGAGGGGGATCGTCATTTGCTTATTTTTGTTGACAAAGGGGAATGCTTATGCAAGACCTTAAAATCCGCTTATTTTCGAATTTTATTTAAATTTCAAAAGCAAGAAAATTGCAACAAAAAAAAAGTTTTGGAAAATGCTACACTTTGAAAATAAAAATTAAATTTGGGGAAAAGAAAAAAAATGGAAAGAAATTTCCTTAACCGCTTACCTGATTATCCCGAGTTAACTCGGGTATGTATGTATTGTAAATATTTATCATCCCGAGAAAACTCGGGCTTAGCAGAAATTGTCAGTACATTTTCTGTTATCACGTTTTTACTCGATCGGAAGCAAAAATCATAATCTGCTGTGATTGGAAGTTTGCCAAGTTTTATTGCGGAGTTTTGCCGTTGAACTGTGGGACTGCACACGAGTTTTGTGTGATTGTTTATACGATGGCTGCTGAATTTACATAGCAATAAGAGTTTTTTAAAACAATGGTGTATTCCTTCATTGACGTTTGAAAAGTATCATTTTGTGTTTTAAGAACTATCAAACAAAGACTAATATTTAACTTATTTCATTTGCCAAGATAACTCGGAATAGTAAACTGATTTTAAATTAAATATTTCTTACACAGAAAAAAAATTATAATTTCAACTTGAAACTTGTACATTATGTTTTGTTTTCGTTCCTTTTATTTATTAATGAAATAAAAAAAATATGTTGATTTTCTCCCTTTTTTTTTCTTCAAAAAAATTGATAGGGCAAGTGGTTAAGGAGTCTCAAAATTTTATAAAATGAATTAAAAAGTAAATTTTGTTTCACGCAATCTCTTAAATCTCATTTCAATTGTGTCCTAAAACTCCTTCGACTTTTTGACGTAGTAAACATGGGAGAGGGTTTGGAATCAACTTATTTTTGCTGATAAGAGAGCAAGGGAAGTCCAAATTTGCTTCCCGTAACGGCCCCTGGGACATCTGAAACGACAAGGATACAAAATTTTCAGGATTATATTAATACTATCATAACCTCCTACACCAGAAAGCCTCCACACAGTATTTTATAAGTAGTCTGCGCAGACTATGTAAAAAGTGAACCAGTTGTGCACCCAAATTCTATTTTAAAAATAATTGAGAAAAATGTATCATATATATTTGAGAATTGAAATCTGTCGTGGTTGACAAGTAAATAAGACAAACCAATTATACTCAGAAATTAAACAAATTTTTAGAAATATATTTGCTTCCACTTTCTATTTTTACTAGATTTTTTATTATATGGCTCTTTCGTGAACTGGTTTATCTTCATAGTGGACTACCTATAAGAAATCATGTGGAGGCTTTCAGTTATAGGAGCCGTTGATACAATGCAGCATTGACTTAACAGATTGTTTTATAAGTTTTAAAGATTTTTTTTAATAGTTAAAAGGAATACTTCTTCAATTATTTTTTTTATTGATCAAATTCATCGGTTGTGATTTATAACTCAAGGATTTGTGACATTTATGTCAGCTTAGTATTAAAAAAGCATGCAAAAAGTAAAACTGTTCGAATTCTTGTTGGTGTTCTATTTTCTTCGAACAAACTCCTACCATGGCACACCTTCAGCATACAATTAGAATCTCCACGACTAAAAAAAGTGAAGAAAAAAAAGATTTCGCACTGGACAAAATAAACTTGTCAAAACCCCTGAAAGTGAAGTCTGTTTTATTGACAGAAGATCTTTAAGTTAGTTCCTTTTCGTTGGACCATAAAATCGTCAACTTCTGCTTACAGAATGCAATGCTTGTTCTTCATTGTTCTCTGACCTTCGGACAAGGATAAGCTGGGCTTTAGAAAACGGACCTTTTCTTTTGGCGGTAGGTCAGACTGAGATTAAAAATGTTCTACAGGTGTTTTCAAAAGGATTTACAAAAAAGACTCTCTGTGGTCAATGGTAGCTGAGAACTTTGACACAGATGTGGTGTGTGGACATATTGATTCTTAAACTATTGAAAGTGATGTCTTCTTCTCTATACCGCGGTACTTTTCATCGCAAAATTCTCTTTCATCTCCATAAGTAAATTAAAATTTAAAGCATAGAAAAAGTGGGGAATCATGAAGCTTCATGATTCACAAATCACGAATCAAACTTAAAGTAAAGCATGAAGTTTTAATTTCTGAAGAAAAAAAATTCAAGAGTACCAAGAGGAGAACTGATTATTACAAGAGAACTTCGCCGTTTAAGTAATCCTGAGTTATCTTCTTACTAGGGGGCTAAGCTCACTGCTCACCAACACCGATGATTACTTCGAAATAATTGCTGTTTCTGGGCATAAAACAGTTGAAATTATTTAATTAAAAGTATATGTAGAGTATCTGCGCATCTGGAAAGTCACGAAAAATCATGGAAAGTCATGAATTTCGGTATTGAGCAAAATTGGTCATGAAATGTCATGATGTTAACTATTTTTTAAAATAAATTATGGAAAGTCATGGATTTAGGTCGCCGAAAAATCTAATTTTCAAACTGGAATTTACGCTCTCCCCCAATTTCATGGTGTTTCGAATATCTGAATTTGTAACAAAATTCCCACTCACAGTTTTATTTTATTAAGATAGAATTTTTTATTATGTTCTTTAAAAATTATGGTGTTCTTTCAAAAAATGAAAGAAAAAAAATCATTTCTAGAGCGAATTCTGTTTATTAGCGCGAGCTAAGAGCGATCTTTTAAACTTCTGTATATTATTTTTTATTTTATCAATTTAAAATTCTAGCTGAAGCAAGTCAGTCAATGGCGATTTTTTTTAAATTCTGAAATGAGAACGGAAAAATCAGGAGTATTTCTTTCCTTTCTGATGTACAAGAAAAGTATCCTTAAAATATAATTCTGAAAAAAAAAGAAAGAAAAAATAATTTGCTTTTGTATTTTTTTAGCTATTTAATTGCTTCAACTCTTTCTTTTCTCCGCTTTTCAAATTTAAAATTTATAAATATGAAGAGTATAACAGTTTTGGTTATACCTATCATTTCAATTAACGTTATTATAATGCTTTTTTAAATTTATTGTTGGATTTTGTATTGTAACTTCGTTAAGTCATGGAATTAGTCATGAAAAGTCATGGATTTAAAAATCTAAAGAGTAGCAGATACCCTGTATATGTACTAAAAAGAGCACTTCCCACCTCCAAATATTTCCTTTATGATACTATTAAGATCTATTAGGGAATATAAATAATTCTTCTACGTAAGCATTTTTTGAAATAACATTTAATATTAAAAGTATGCTGTTTTAACAAATTTGGTGAGTTCACTACTGTAGTTTAATATTTTTGCTTACCAAACGGACGGATGTATTTTAAATACAATTTTTGCATTCATCACTTCGTGTGCATGAAGCTGAAAGTTAAGTTCTAAATCATTTAACGAATCTCTTTAACAGTAATTCATATTAGTATATTAATGTAATTTGCAACAAAAATAATAATTGGGTATAATATAAGAAAAACACAACTACTTCCACTTAGTAGGAATAACATTTACCATGACGCAATGTTAAATTCTATGCCACTATCCACATAAATCAATTATTAATCAAAAATCTAATATCAATTACTTTTCTTTATAATGCAATAAAATCTGGCGAGCAGCTATTTAAACGATCAAACACTTCGTTTGTTTATTTGTGGCTTGAAGTTAGGCTCGCAGAAAATGCCGTTCATGGGTTAAATTTAGTAGGAATAACACAACCTGTGACGTAGGCTATAGTATACCCAATTGTGAAATAGTAAATAAGATCGGACACCGATTTAAATAACTTTATCTAAAATGGTAACGTAGATTTCCTTTACAATAATAATAATAATAAACAATTCTCTTAAACTCTTAATTTGGAAAACAAAAGAAAACAAAAACGTAATAATAAAAGTACAGGTGAATGCCTTTAAATTAGGGATACAAAAATATTCATAAGAAAACAATACCTTTATGACTTATATGAATTTTATGCTGATGACAACCGAACCAATAAGAAAATTAATGCGGGAAAATTAGATCCTACCATGTGGTTTTCCGGCCAATAAAAATGCACCGACGACAATGGAAAACTGCGACACCATCATTAGATTTTTATAAATAGTTCGATAATTAGTTTTTATTTTGATAGCGTGAAAATTTCTATTTAGTATTTGAAGCATTTCTATCTCTTTTTTACCATCTTTATTGCACGACAAAATAAATAAATAAATAAATAAATAAATAAATAAAAAAAATAGCATTTTAAAAAAGAACTAAAAATTTTAACAAAAAATTTACGAGCAGTATTTCTATTTTCAATAAAACTTCTAATGAAAAAAGGAAGAAAAAAATATGAAATTCAAATCTGATCAGTAGAGACGAATTTGATATTGTATTGGTGTACTGTGGGTGGGTCCCGTTTGATAGATGTAATTTGGCAATTCGTAGTGTCCATACTAGAATATCTTTATTGATGCGTCACAGCAGAAACCTACGCCTTCATAAAGAACACTATCAGAATCTTCGAACATTTTGGAAAAAGTGACTTTTCTTTTTCCCTCCACTTCCCTTTTAAACTGTTGGAAAAAAAGGTAAAATGCGAAGAGGGTAGGTGGTTTGGCTTCCTCACAAAAGGAAAATATTCGAAGGATGGACATTGCCCACGTGCGTGGATGGAGTTAGATTGAATACAGAATGAGGGAATAACAGTCATAAAAGGCCGACATTTCAACCCTATTCATTCTGCCTCACCCATTGAATTATGGGACAATGAATCGGGGCGTTTCCCCGATTTGCGTGGTGTAAACTAAGACTATCTTCACTGAAACTTTGATGGAACACTTATCGTTCAGTCCACAGTGACTATTTCTCTGTGACAATTTAGGTTAGTTCGATCATAAAAACAAAGATCTGTAGGAAGACTAAAAACTTTTTTTAAATAAAAAATATGAATGAGTAAAAATAGATATAGTAAAGGTCTGTATTAACACGATAATTACAAAAAAAAAAACAAGAAAAAATTTTTAAAAAAACGCAAATAAATAAAATAAAAGATGAAGGAAATCAACTTAAATAAAGAAAATAAAAAAAATAATAAATAAATGAATAAAATAAAAAATCGACAAAAAAGTTGTGATCGCTTTATTACGATCTCTGGTTGCCCACTGGTCAAATGCTTTTTCTTTCTGGATGGACTCCGTTAAACGCCACAACATATCAAATCATGGGTTGCAAAAACTGTCTCCAATTGATGTTTGTCGTCGGATTGATTTTCATATCTCCTGCCTATTGTACGTGTTTCAAGACGTCACAAAATACTTTTCCTTCTTCTTCACCATTCATATTTATATTGAAATCACCGTCAAGCCAATAATTATACGTTAATAATAAAAATAATTTAAAAATACTTCAAATTATTATTATGTAAATGCATTGAAAATAACTGCTAGTGAAAAAGAAAAAAAAAAATCAGCAGTCACCATAGCAACGCGTGCAATGACGACGCATGCGCACTGTTTACTATTACTCTTGAACACAGTTGAAAAATGTGTGGACACCATCTAATCCAAACAAAGACCCATCTTGCCAATGGGTAAAATATTTTCTTTACCTTATAATTAAGCAACTAATAATTATTACCTTATAATCTTAACCTTATAATTTCATCGTATGGCTATGAAAACGAAATTCATGGTAAATAAATTTAATTAAATTCCGAAAGGAGCTCATCTCAATTTGTAAAAATTTAAGCATTCAACTAATGGATATAAAAACAAGTTTTGATATGAAAATATTTATATTTTCATATCAAAATTTGAATGTTATGAATAAAAACTAATTTTTACAATAAATAATTGACTATTCATATATATTAGAGCTTATTTTTGACAAAGACATAGTAAATAACATTCACAAAATATTCTGTAGAAAACCATCCTTTTTATGCAACATCTGGAATTCTTTGTTTGCATATAACATTCATCTCTGTGTAGAATCATTATAAAATTCTATGTTCTTTACCGATTCTTAGCCTAGAGGTAGACAAACAACAAGATAAATCCTCCCCCCCCCCTCCATCATAACCATAAACGAAATGTTCCAAACATGTTCGAGTCACAGAAGCGAATCGAAAATCAAAACTCCGAAAAACATTTATCTTTTTTACTCCATTAGCAGAGCAAAATAAGAGGAAATACTGTAATACGTTTAAAAGTGGGAGTTTGTTTGAAAAATGGTGGATTATGTTAAAGGATTTGCACGATGCGCTACGACGTTGTGAATGGGGTTGGTTGAATCCTTTTTCGACATAACACGTACAACAGAAAACGATTATTTTAATATCTTTTGGAACATTTTCTATTTTCTATATGATCACTTCCTACTTAAACATAGACGATAACAAGGCAGAGGTATTACGAAGGTTAATTTTCGAAGTAATTGAATCGAACATTGCGTAACGATGTAATGTCATCGTGTACAAAGCAGTTTAAGGGGGATTTTTGAAGATCTTTCGCCATGGGAGGTAAAAAAAAAACTTCTATAGTTTATGAGGCTTAAGCTTGAAGCAGACTATCTATGCCATAAAGAATTATTTAGGTTTTAAAACGGACAAATAACTTGGATATTTCTTAAAGAATATTATTAAATATTATTGAATATTTTTAAATATTACTAATTTGGCAAGATTTTTTCCAACTGGGTAGAAGTGTTTTTCATCAAATCAGTGTTTTTCGAAGCATTTTCGACCAGAAAAATAAAAAAGCTACAATTTCAATGCCTTATACTTGAGCTGAAACAAAGCTATTTATTAAAAACAAAAAAAAACTTTGACGTAAAAAATTATCTGAGTTTTAAAACGGACAGATAACTTAAATATTTAAAAAAATATACACATTAAAATTTTTAAATTCCGCTAATTTGGCGAGATATTTCCAATAAGATAAAAGCAATTATCAATGTTTTTCAGAGCTCTTTCACCAAGGAAAATAAAAAAGCTATAGCTTAAATGCCTCATGCTTAAGCGCTAAAGCGAAGTTATAATTTTAAGCTAAATATACCATTTCGCAGTAAAGAATTATCTGGGCTATAGACCGGCAAATATCTTAAATATTTTTTAAAAAAAGAAGAAAATATTGAACATTTTTAAATATCGCTAATTTGGCAAGATTTTTCCACCTGGATCTTAATCTGTGGTAAAGTTATAGCTCTAAGCTAAATATACAGTTTTACATTAAAGAATTAAATTGGCTTCAGTACGAACAAATGATCTAAATAGATTAAAAGTTTTCAAGTTTTTTTTTTTCGTCTTTTTTTTTTTAAATCGCTAATTCGGGAGGACAAAGCTTTCAAAGAACGCCCTTAAATGGATTTCGTTATTTAACTGTAATGTGTTTTTGTATTTCACACGATTCTGAGATAGCACTCGTACTTCAACAAATTAATTTTTAATCAAAAAGAAGGGGAAAAAAAACTAAATTCAGTGGCGCGACTGCCCATAGAGGGCCAAGACCTACTGTGCTCATCTCAGTTTTCTTGACCTTGGGCTCCGGGGTGCAGGAGCAGATGTTCCAAGCATGCTTAATTTTTAATTAAAACTATAATGTATTTTAGTATTTCACTTGATTTCATAAATTGATTCCCCTTTCCACGAAATGACAATTCTCTAACTAAAACTATAATGCATTTTAGTATTTCGCTTGATTTCGAGGATTAACCCAAGCTTCAAAAGATAATTAATTAACTGAAACTGACAATTAATTAACTCTATTCTCGGATTTTACTTGCCGTGAGGTTGATTCCCAAATTGAAAAATTAAAAAAAGAAAACTGCCTAATCTTATTCAACAAATGAAAATTTATTAACTGAAATTATAAAATGTCTCGCTCATTCTTCTTGATTTTGTGATTGAACTCGTACTTCAGCAAATCAATTTGTTAATTCGAACTATAAAGTATTTTTGTATTTCACACGATTTTGTGATTGAACTCGTACTTCAACAATTTAATTTGTTAATTGGAACTATAATATCTTTTAGTATTTCACTCGATTTCATAAATTAATTCCCCTTTCAACAAATGACAATTTGCTAACTAAAACTAGAATGTCTTTTCGAATTTCACTTGATTTCATGGATTAAACCGCGCATCAACAAAGTGCGGTTAATTAACTGAAACTGTCTTATCGGATTCTACTTGCCGTGATTCCCAAATTAAAAAACTGAAGAAAAAAAAACTGCTTAATCTTATTCAATAAATGGGTGAATGAAATAATAAAATGTCTTCTCTCATTTCCCTTGATTTTGTGAATGAACTCGTAATTCAATAAATCAATTAGTCAACTGGAGTTATAAAATGTCTTCGTTCCCTTGATTTTGATTTTGATGAATTGATCCTTCCTTGATTTTGTGAATGAATTCGTACTTCAACAATTTAATTTGTTAACTAGGACTATAAAGTCTTCTTGTACTTCACTCGATTTTGTAATTGAACTCGTACTTCAATAAACTGGAACTATAATGTATTTTTGTATTTTATTAGATTACATACATTAATTTCCCCCTGCAACAAATGACAATTTTTTAACTAAAACTAGAATGCTTTTTGGTATGTCACTTGATTTCATGGGTTAACCCACGCTTCAACAAAGGACAATTAATTAACTGAAATTGACAATCTTCTCTGATTTCACTTGCCATTTGGTTGATTCCCAAATTAAAAAAAGAAAAATGGCTTAATCTTATTCAACAAAGGACAATTAATGAACTGAAATTGGAATGTCTTCTCGGATTTCACTTGCTGTGCAGTTGATTTCCAAAATAAGAAAAACAAAGAAAATAAAAAAAAACTGGTTAATTCAGAAGGAGTACCGCCAATTTACTTCATCATTTCCTTTCCATCGATGTCAATTTTCAACAAAAAAACCTCTTTTTCTTCAAACAGTGAAATGTTCAGAGGAGCATATCCAATAAATCATCATAAGTCAAACACACACTCGCACTATATGCCTTGATGCGATCATATTTGATACAACGATAAGCCTGAGAAAGGACAGCCCATATTGTTTGCGTAAGAGGATTTATTTCATGTTTTAGTATCTCAATTTTTACTTTCTCAGTGATTGTTTACCTAAATCAGTTATTTACCAAATGATCCATTCAAGTGATCTAATATGATCACAGCTCCGATCATCAATTGTTAAGTGATTCCTTAAACTGATGGAACACAACTTCAGTCACTACTAAATTCCCATTCAGCTGATTGTATATAATGTAAAAACACATTTTTTTAAAAATAAATTATTTAATTAGCTATTTATAAAGTAAAAAATCCACACTAATTATGAACTAACTGATGACTTCAGCTGATTATGTCAAAACAAAAATTTAAAGTTTTCTGAATGACTCATTTAGTTGTCATTTAGTTGTTCATTTAATTGTTCATTCAGCTGTTAATTCATTTAGTTGTTAATGGTAAAACGCAAACACTAAGAGCTATTCAAATACCACGTAAGCACCAAACTGGGAACTATGCTTACGTAAGATATTGAAATCACATTATTTTCATTTTTTTTTTTTTTTTTTTTAATGTATGAAAAAGATTGTAGCAAAACGTATTTAGGAAGATATTCTGAGAAGTCTTTAGGAATCTGGTTAGGATATTCTTTATTGGTTAGGATATTCTTTATGAATCGTTTGTGTTTCCTTTTTGTGTTCAAAACTCCTTGACCTTTGAAATTCTTAGAAGAATTTTTTTCAAACTATCTCCTTATCCGAATTAAGTTACAAATTAAAAATTTTCCGATTGTAATTTTTTTAAACGTTTTCTGCATTTTAAAAAATAAATTAAAATGAATTTACTTTCTTATGTAAGCATTGCTTATTTTTGCTGATAAGGGGGATAATTAAGAGTCTCGAACCCCTCCCACCATTATGTACATACGCAATATTTGAACAGCCCTTAATCAATGATTTACTCGGAACTGTTGTAATTTGTAATGAAAATTTTAAAAAATGCACTTTTAATTTTCAGGTAATAAAAAGAATGAAAATAATTACATTTTTTTAAACACGTAAGACGAAAAACGTAGAGACGTCACTTTCGAGCAAAATGGGGGAGGGGGGATGCTTGATGCTAATTGAAGTTTATTATAAAAGTGACACTCTTCAATTTAGGTTTAACAAATATTTAACTTTTTTTTAAATCCAATTCGAAAAACTTAGTTTTCTAAAATTTTTGTTTTACTATTTTCTTTTTTCTGCTTAAGTCTATTAATGTGTTTAATAGACACAAGTAGTGAAAACTTGGCTGTGAAATTTAGATAAATTTTGTTTTCGACTTTAGGAGACTAATATAACATGTTTTGTCCTCTAAAGCAAGTGCATCAAAATGCTTGACAAATATTTAATTGTTTTTATCCATTTCAGCCTATTCAAGAAAACATTTTTTTTTTCAATTTATGTTTTATTATGTCCTTTTTTTTCTATTTTTATGTCTATTAGATAATAGATACCAGATTTAATAGANTGGTGCCCGCCATATGGCTAGATTAAGTTCTGATAAACGTTTTATGAGAGATCCATTTGCTTTAACAATTTCTACTTTGGTTCGCTACCACTAGAAAGAACTATTTTCAAAATCCTCATAAGTTGGAGGGTATGTATATATATATGTATATGAATGGCATTCTAATTACAAGCAAAATATATTTTGGTATTTTTTAATTATAAAAATCAGTCCAATAGTCAATAAAAAAATCAGATAATCGGAAATATACTAATAATAAAATATTAAATCCAAAAAAAAAAAAGCAATTAGAAAATTTATATTGAAATATTTGATTTTGCAAATTAAAAACATTTCAATGATGGATAATTGTTTTTCTTATATCTAAATCACTGTAAATAAGTTCAAATTTGTAAAATTATTGTTTGGAAGTGTTCGGAAGATTTTACTTTTAACGCAGAAAAAGACACGGATGTTTCATACTGTATTTCATTACCATCAATTATTAAAATGCTAAATATAATATTTTTCACTCATTTTGTCCTAAATTATTACAAAATAATAAAAAAGTAGGAAAAATAAGTTTAATAAAAATTCTGCGTCCAAGATTTAAGCAATGGGTCTTTTAAATATTACGTAAGCAACCAGATAATTTACTTATTTCTTCTGAAAAGGGGAGACGAAAGGAATGAGCATTGCTTACGGCAATATGAGCAAGTAAGGAACTAAAATCACCTTAACTGCAGTTAAAAAAATAATGCAAAAGAAATGTAAGAAAAAAAAAAGGAAAAATTGTAGGTGGATGCAATATAAGTTACAGTTAGAGATGCAGGAATTGGAAGAAAAAAAATTTTCAAAATGTTTCCAAAATTTCATAAAATAAATATTTTAACGAAAATTTTGTCTTACGCAAAGCTACATCTTTCATTTGAATTGAATCCTAAAATTTTTAAAATCAAAAGTCAAAGCAAAAATTAAGGGGNTTTTCAAAATGAAAAGTCAAAGCAAGAATTAAGGGGGGTAGGATGTTCAAACGTTAGTATGGAAGGGGGGGGGGAGATCTAAGGTGCAAAAAGTATGCTTACGTACTATTTGGACGGCCCTAAGCACGCAAAGAGGTCAAAATTTCGATTATGAAATTCGACCCTTCCATACAAGAAACGTAGTAATAAATGCCTATATTATTATTATTTATATATTGATTTATGAGTAAGTGTAAATATAAGTTACACTTAAACCAAAGTTTCAATTCAATAATTGTCGTTTCCATTAAATTCTAAAGGTTACAACAATGATTTTTCCCGCCATTCAAAGCGTTAGTCGTGAAAAATGCGAGTCGCTGTTTGTATACAAAGAAAACAACTGCTTTGAATTTTGTGTGAAATAAAAAACCCATAATGACAGATTAAACATTCACCACGCATCAGTTCTGTCCAGATAGCAAATCCGGATAATCGGACATTTAAAAACCACCTTCCGTCCACCGCATCATTTGTCAAACCTGGTTTAGAATTGAGTGACATCAGAAAATCTTTCGAATTCGGTCTCGTTCCACGTCCAGCGGAAGGAGTGTTCTAATCTTCGCTGACCTCTACAGACGATATAATAAGAGTGTACAAAAAACCATCACAAACAATGTATTTGCACGCTCCATTGATCTCCATTCGATACCATAAATCAGACTCATTACTATTATGAAACTCAAATAATGCTGGACACTTGGGTACATGGTCAAGGATTAATTTTAAATGATTATCCCAGAGCTCTTCCCTTTATTCTTCAGTTATCAGATATCGGGAGGGACATGAGCAAAAAGGGGTATCGAACATCCTGTGCCTTCTCTCGATCAGATATCATTTTCCATGGTTCGTTGAGTTGTTTTTACTGAACTTGTCTCGCCACTTCCAACCGTAATCGTGTCGGATGGCTGAACTGGATCCACGTGTTGTGGAACACCAAACCGCGGTTGTTATGCACGCCGATAACCGACACTCATTCATCATGGAATACGAACGTTTGGTTAAAAAAAGAAGACTCTTTAATTCTGAAGACGCCTTTTCGATGTCGTTTGCACTGAAGGGAGAGAATGTTCGATTTCGAAATAAGGGATTAATTTTTGAGGGATTACTTTAATGACACAATTTACTTTTAGGATTGGTGCTTCGACACGAAATGTAACTCTTATTGAATATTTGATTTATATTTTAACTATTTTTGTTACTGTTTTGTGGAAGGGAATTACATGTTTCCGTGCAGACAGAAAGTTAATGGACACGACGCACACATTGGAGTCGAAAGAAATGAAATCTGCCACGCGGGATTACAAAACATGATCGTAAGGGATGATCCCGTTTTGTAAGGGATCATAACAAATATAAAAAATTTTATTATCGGATGCTTCATGTTTGATACTGTGATATTTTGAGGAAATCTAAATTATCAGTGGCTTATTGTATTTACCTTAATCCCTATTCTTATGGCTTATCCATGTTTGCCTTAAGGTTCAGTACTTTTTTTTAGTGAAGTAATTGAATGTTCAAGAAAAAAAACTTTAATTGTAATTAAAATTAATACATTATATAGTTACTTATAAATTACAACATTGTTATGGTATTAGTAAGCAACCTTCGTAACAAAAAGTTTGAAAAAACAATTTTTTTTCAAAACCTAATTGCAATTTATATTGTATATTAATTCAAATACACATATTTAGCAGAAAAAAATCAAGATTACAACTTTTTTTTTATTTATTTAAGGAGGGTTTTTCAGAAAATTTTAATTAAAATTACTCGCTAACGGCAAACGGTGTGCACAAAAAAAAATTTAGAGAAAACGTGGAAAAAATTACAGAACAATGAAAAAAAAGGGGGATGGAAGAAAAATAATAATAAAAATAACAAGAAACCGGGAAAAATTAATAAAAATCCGGAAAATTAAAGATATAATCTTTCCACTAGCTCACGCGATTATATCCGCAAAAAGAAGTGCATTCTAATATTGTATCAATGTAGCGAAAGAAATATATCAATACAATAGTGTGAGGAGCACTCAAAAAAAATTTTTTTACAAGAAAATTACAACAAATAAAATAGAACACATTAAGTAAAAATATCACGTAAAAACAGAAAATGAAATATAAAGAAAAAACAGAATAAAACATGAAACGAAATACTACATAAAGCGAGCAGCGAATTCAAATGAACTTACATGAACGGGAAATTTTTCAAGAATGATTTAAAATATTTTCGTAACAAGATTGCCAGATTGCAAAATATGATGAAAACAAAAGCGCAAATTGAGGTAAAAGCGTAAATAGAGGGGTTTTGTTTCATAGTGAGTATTTATTTATTATATATACATATATATAAGTTCAAAATGAAGATAGAACAAAGAAAAATAATAGACATATGAAAAAAAAGGGGGGGAAATAATCTCCCCCCCCCCCTTTTTTTTTTCATATGTCTATTATTTTTCTTTGTTTTATCTTTATTTTGAACTTATCTAATGAGTTCTGTTTACTTGCAGCTTAAGCGCAATAAATGAAACTTATTGTTTTTCTTAACTTTCTTCGTGTTATCTTGTATTTATTTATTTTCATATTCATTATTTTTTGA
>NC_092210.1:3918745-3923825 GCF_043381705.1 Parasteatoda tepidariorum
TTTTATAGGACATCAGGTGATTTTGACAGAAACTGAAGAGCAAATTCTGTCATGTTCATTCAAGCATGTTATGTTCAAATTTATCAATATTATAAATGTTAATGAATATGTAATAATTATTATTTTTGAAATTTCATCTATTTCAATATTCAAAAATGTATATGGTTTCCTTTTGTTTAAACTCGAATATTTTGAAATAAACATTCTTTTAAAGAAAAAATTCTTTATAAAAAATGGTTTTTTAACGCTGAAAATTATTTTCAAACTAATATCTTTACATATCTTGATGTTTTTGTTATTAAAAATGTCAACAATTAACTTTTTTAACAATTTTATATCAATATTTTACTAAAAACATGATTATTAAACTGAATTCCTATCGCTGCACAAAGTAGCCCCACTTGGGGCTACTTTGTGCAAGGTATGTTTTGACTTATTATTTATAAATATTACATACAAATATTGCCAATATTGATCAAATTTACTCGTCTGAATCCAGTTATGAATATAATATCTATAAAGTTTACTAAAGTTTGAATTAACATGATTTTTTTACATGTCAAAGTTCAAAAATTGCGAAATCCTGCTCAAAGTAGCCCCGAATAACGGTAAGTAATTCAGTTTTACACATATTTTAAGAATAGCATCAGTGATAATTTCTAATTTATAGTTCTATTTGAACAAAAAAGAAAAAAAAAGTTTATTGAGCACATTTAAATATTTAATTATTTTATAGTCGTTGTGTCAGATAAATTCAATAAAGAACACTACGTGGTAGCACACGCGGTCCGCGTCATCAAATGTATACTTTTATAGTTGTCTGATACCACGCGCCTTTTTTTCTTTTCAGTCCATACTATTAGTTCACATTCTCTTAATATATATTTATGTATCTTGTTCGAATTTTCACTTGTTAATAAAATATTTTTTAATCACCCATTCAAGTTCAAATACCTTTCTGTTTATACTTGTAGTGGATGACACTTGAAGTTAAAACAGTTTTTTCTAATATTGATTCATTAATTAAATTTAATTGATTAATTTTAGTTTTATATGGGAGAAAAATATTGTAATTATTTATTAAAAAGTAACTAAAATAAATTTTTCTTTGTTGACCTGAGTAAGAATTGACTTTAAATTTTTTTAAATTATATTACTTGTTTTATTTTAAGTTTATTAACGGAAATGCGTGCTAGTTCCACGACGAGTTTGTTCAGTTGCTTAATCCAGGAATTCCTTTATCTTCTGGGTTAGGCTTAAAATTATAAGACTACGTAGTTGAACATTGACAGTCGTAAACTCAAAATTGGGTCTGCTGTTCTCATCCCAATTATAAAGTAAAATAAAATACTAAGCTGATTTTCGAATAAACAAATAGAATAATTATAAGTTTTTTTTTCGTAAATGTTCACGCTTCTTTAGCACTTGTCATTGTAAAACCGGAAACGTTTGCTAATACCGAAATGTGAGAGTAATTATAGTTCATTTAGTAGAGGACAAACAGTCATTAGGTATTGACTCTGGAATTATTAATGGTTTTTTTCCCTTTCTCTTTAATTATAAAATGATTCGTATAACATTGGACGATGAATATCAAACCGCCATCTGTCTCAAATTAACAACCTTTAAAATTATTTTTTCACGCTTATGAACAGCGACAGAAACATGAGATCGCTCAATCAGATAACTTAATGGGGGTATTTTTTCGAAGGAATAAATTGATTGAGAGAATTAATCGTCCGAATGATTGTTTGATTCTTGGCTTTTCACTAAAAATGTCTAGTTACAATACCTGGCTACATTATTAGACACCCTATAAGATTCTATGTAAAATTATAATTATACTAATATGCAGCTTCATTGTTTTTTACTCGGATGAAATCGGTTTGTATTTGTTTACGCTCCTGCATCAATTGGTTAACATTGTAATGCAATGCGTTAAAAATAGATACAAATAGGAAGTATAAAAAAATCTCTTGAATAAAAACCCATTACATGTGTGCTTAAATATAAAAGTATTGCCTATAAACTCGNCCGGAAACGTTTGCTAATACCGAAATGTGAGAGTAATTATAGTTCATTTAGTAGAGGACAAACAGTCATTAGGTATTGACTCTGGAATTATTAATGGTTTTTTCCCCTTTCTCTTTAATTATAAAATGATTCGTATAACATTGGACGATGAATATCAAACCGCCATCTGTCTCAAATTAACAACCTTTAAAATTATTTTTTCACGCTTATGAACAGCGACAGAAACATGAGATCGCTCAATCAGATAACTTAATGGGGGTATTTTTTCAAAGGAATAAATTGATTGAGAGAATTAATCGTCCGAATGATTGTTTGATTCTTGGCTTTTCACTAAAAATGTCTAGTTACAATCCCTGCCTACATTATTAGACACCCTATAAGATTCCATGTAAAATTATAATTATACTAATATGCAGCAGCTTCATTGTTTTTACTCGGATGAAACCGGTTTGCACTTGTTTACGCTCCTGTATCAATGGGTTGACATTGTAATGCAATAGGTTAAAAATAAATACAAATAGAGAGTGTATAAAAAAATCTCCTGAATAAAAACCCATTACATGTATGTTTAAATATAAAAGTATCGCATATAAACTCGTGCAAAAACATGTCATTATTAAAACACTACAGAGCGTCTAATAATTGGGTCTAATTATTGTAATATACTTATATAATGCTTGATATAATAAATATTCTATATTTATATAATATATCGTCTAATGTATCCAATCGTCGAATTTATACGATATATCGTCTAATTTAACCCATTGATACACTAACGTAAACAAGTGCAAACCGGTTTCAGCCGTGTAAAAACAATGAAGCTGCATAATATCACCTGATAATTAAGATTTTACGTAGAATCTTTTAGTGCGTCTAATAATTTGGCCACAGACTGTAGGTTTTATTATTGTTAGTTGACATATTTGCTATTTGATATGAGACTCAAAGAAAAGGAGAAATTACGAAATAAATTTTAAAAACCGTGTTTTTTAAATAGACTAAAAACGGAGTAATAATTTTGTTTTTTGTCAAACAAGGAAAGAAAGAAAAAGAAAAGGATTAAGGTATGGTTTGTCTATGTAAAGAACTCCCCTATCCCTTTATCTGGAATAGTGGGGGTGACTATGGTTACGAGGTTTAACTATCTCAAGTAGGGATGTTGGGTCAATATTTTAGACAGGTTTTGGCATAGGTCGGCGAGAGAGAAGGAGTCAGGCGAGAAAGAATCTCCCTTCTTTGAAATGTGCTATTTCTTGTTTCTACAGCAGCAGATGGCCTTAGACTTCGGGGCGAGGGGATTTCGTTCCATAGACAAATTATAAAGGTGGTAATGATGTAATTGTGGTTTATTTACCTGGCACTAGACTTGCACAATGGGATTATCTGGGAAACATCCGTGAGGATGATTAGAAAATATGCCATCACAAATTCCCACCGTGAACGGGGCGGAGCTTTTTATCTGTTTCGGTTTGATTGTTTATGTTTGCCTCATAAGTAAGGTGATCTCCGAAGCAAGGTAAGAATTTCAACCGGTTCTATTACGTAGCAAACTTGAACTCAGAACTGGGTTTTGTTTATATTCAGAGCAAAAAAAAAAGACTTTTTTGTGGACGTTTTACGCTTTAACTTTATGATTGGTCAACTTGGTCAAAGTTCATATTTTTCAAAAAATTCCAAATTTACTAAATAATAATAATTTTTTTGTATGTAATAATCATTTAATTGTTCAATTTTTATCAATCATCATATAACGAATAACATCTTTACAATTTTGAATTTACTAAAACACAGATCACATTCAGTCAAAAGAACTGCTTTTGATAAAACTTCTCTCGCAGTTGCATTAGTCAAATTAGAAAACTGTATTAGTTTTTTATACACATCGTTCAACAGCCGACCCAGCTTTTTGTTTACAATTACTAATATTCCTGTCTGTAGCCTTATAATTTTAAACCCAATTCAGAAGACTAGGAAACTCCTGGGATCAAATATTGGAAGGAATTTGCCTTTGTAGATGACTTTTTGATGGAACTAATCTGTATTTGCGTTACATAGAAAGAAGAAACCAAATAGGGTTAGCCTGACGGCAATGGGCTCTAACCCATTATCCGTTATCTACCATTGAGGATATTTTACGTCATCACTGTGGACAGTGCGAGCCGGGTGAGGGACTTGTATCGACCCTCCATTACTGAGATTCGAACCTGGCTCATCTCATTGGAGGGCGAGTGCTCTACCCCCTGAGTAACCACTGCTCAATTGTCTAAATTTATCGGATGCCTGACGAAAATATCAAAATCTTGTTAATTAAATATTTTTGGGAGATAACAGTGATCATCCTGGTGCCCTTGTTCGATAAGGATAGATGTTCATTATTAGTGTTTTACTTTTTCTAATTTAAGCCTGAGAAAATTAAATTATTTTTTCCTCTTTGTCAACTAGAAAAACCTAGCTTTTAGAATTTCCTCTTTTTAGAAAATTATTTTCAAACTAATATCTTTACATATCTTGATGTTTNAAATATCTTTAGTAAAGGATAAGGGTAGAAATTCTATTTTGGGACTTCAAGGCTAAAAACATGCCAATGAATAATAATTAGATTTATACTTCAAAAGAGAAGTTATTTTAAGATCTTTCACTTCCATATAAGGAAAGATTAAACGGTTTGCTATGAGTAATAAATAAAATTGATGAGGCGTAAGAATACAAAAAAGGCAAATGACTGGACTTTTTACTCATTTTATCATCCTATATAACGCAGGACTGAATGTTTTTGCGTGGCTTTTTGTTGTTTATCATACTTAAATAAAATCCGTCAGCTTAGACGGGATATGTGTTCCCCCTCTCCCACTTTGGAGAGGGGTTAAACTGCTATATCACCATCGTTTAGTAAAATAAAATATTATGCCGAAACTGGACTATTTAATCATGCTGCTCTCACTAGTAATTTACTAAAAAATATCGGTGTGGATACACCGCATATTTCATATATATATATATATATATAAATGTTCAAAATGAAGAATAAAACAAAGAAAAATTA
>NC_092210.1:3926491-3941242 GCF_043381705.1 Parasteatoda tepidariorum
GGGGGGGGGGGGGGGTACTTTATGCAGACGAGAAAAAAAGAAGAAATGAGCCATTTTGAAGAGGGAAGAAAATACAAAAATACGATGTTGATCTACTTTTATGTTGTGTTGTTGGTATCTGGGGGGAGGGGGAGGAAGGGTGGTGAAAAAAGTGGGGCATAAAATATCATAAAACATCATCTCTGCAAAGAAGATATTATTCTAGATCGAAATTTAGTCATACAGATGAAAGAGAATTCCAAAGAAGAGAACGCGGATGACAAATTTTTAAGCTCATTCTGATTTTTTTTCTCCTTTTAATGATTAATCTACTTGATTTCCCCACTATTTTTTATCAGTTAGGGAAAAAATAAGCTTCCATTTTCTTACGTTTGAGCATATTCTCATATTTTATTTAAAATAAACATAACTTAGAACTTCATGAAAGCATAGAAAACTTTTATATGAGTTAACGTTGCTTTCAAAATTTTGTTCGAATCTATTATTACGCTATGTTTTATACTTCGTAAAAGTATAGTATCAATTTTTGTATTATGTTTTATCGTTTGTCACGGTAGAGTTGTATAAATTTAATGTCTTATTATTATAATTATCTTATAGTTTTTAAACTCTGCTATTTCTTCGGATAAAGTTGTATGAGTTTGTAAAGCAATTTTTACTTTTTATTGTTTAATGTATGAGTTTTAGTGGTATTTTACTTTATTGCTCCTGGTGCAGTTGTATGAGTTTTTAAAATATTATTGTATGTATTTTTATGATATTTATTCTATACTATTCTTTAAGACGATAATGTATAAGCTTTTCAAATAGTTCTTTTTTTCATTTTGCCTAATTAAGTCAGAATTCTTTATTATTAAGTTAAGTTTTTAAGAATTGCAAAATTTTTAATTCATTATTTAGTTTTCGCTATAATTGATTATCGTTAATTGCTAGAATCATTTAGTTTTCCAGATAAAACTTTTTGCTGGTTTTACATGGAGCTAAAGTTTTAATACTGCTTTAATTTAATATTTTACCTATTAGGAAATAATTTTATTTGATATTTTGGATTCTTTTTCGCCATTTTTTTTTTTAAATAATCAAATGACAGTATAGTGATAGGCAAATTGTTTCTAAGAAAATGAAGACGCAGAATATGTAAGATAAAAATATAACATTGAAGAGAAGGATAAGAAAATAGTATAACTGAAAAATATTAACTAGAATTTTTCAGTTTGCGAATTCTTAAAACCAACCGAATCCTATTAGCTATCATTAGTAGATGAAAAAAAATTACGATTACAAAATTAATTAAATATCTTCACAATTATCGAAAAATTCTTTGTTTGATAAACAGTTTATGCTAAATATTTTTCTTTTTTTTTCTTCTTTTTTTTTAAATTTTTGAAATTTTTGGAACTTTTTTAAGCGTTTCATTTTAATTTCTGTTATTTGTAAAGAAAATTTGGAATTTCTCTGCAGCCAATTAGCTCTCACGTGTGCTTGTTTTTGTAACCGCTCACAATATCCAATAGCGATAATCCAACAGTAAGTACGTTGTAAACAATGATTCACTATAGCCAAAATCTAAAAAAAAAAAAAAAANAAAAAAAAAAAAAAAAAAAAAAAAAAAAAAAAAAAAAAAAAAAAAAAAAAAAAAAATTCAGTATATTGCAGTAATATTGTTGGAAATTATGATAGCAATAGTATATAATTTGCTTTATAAATTGTTCACTAACTACATTTATTTATAATCTGCCACAATGAAGTTTCCTTATAGCTAACTTCTTAATATACGTAAATTTTAATCGAAATATTAAATAACATTCAAAATCTTCTCCCTTTAACGAAGGGGTTGTTTTTCTATATTTATATTTTTTAATGATTTTTTTTTCCTTCCATTTTCGTTATTTTTGGAATTTTTCTTAAGCGCTTCTTTCGAATTTCCGTTATTTTTTTAAAAAAAATACGGAATTTCTTCACAACTAATTCGCTTTCACGTGTGTCTCTTTTTTTAACCGCTAGTAGTTTTGATAACTTATCACAGACAGAAACTAAATAAATAAATTATTTAAATAATTTGTTACGAATACATTACCATACTATACCATAAGCGAATACCTGTCTTTCATTTGTTCTTTGTGACCGTATGAAATAACATTTGTTTAAGAGCAGTTTAGATGGGATCGCTAAAACGAGATCTGAAAATAGCTACTCGCCATGTGGCGAGTCAGTGGAAAAGAATGGCGACTGAAATTTAATAAACAACCGGTCACTTTTAATAAATTATTAAATAAATAGGACCTAGTCATCGGCTATTAGGAATTAGTCATAAACTCTTTAAGTTTGAGGAAAAAGTGTCTACTGTGTTATTAGTCTACCGGCCATTGTCTACTAACTGAAAATTTAAATTTTCATGTCTAACTAAAACCCCTTACTACCACCGAATGTTTATTTTCAGAGTTCATTGTAACGGAGTTAAGCCGTAGTTGTTATTCGATTGTGTTGTGAAAGTTTTTGTTTGCTTATGGCAACCTGTGATGAGGCCTTCTCTCTCCTAGGAGGTATTGGATTGTCACTTATATTTTCCGTTTCCTTAAAACAAGCTTGAAGAAAAATGATTTCACTAAAGAAAATTTTCCTGTAAATTAAGGCCCCTGTTGATACATGGCGCTTACAGTAATATCATACATATTGGTCAACAATTGGTACAGTTTTATCACTTGAGAAATAAAATTTAATATTTTTTTTTTCTGTTTGTATACTTGCAGAAAGCGGGGAGATTTCCGTATCGTGATTTGTGGCAGAATAATCGCCAAGTCAGGCAGAATAATCGCCAAAGCAACTTCGGCCAGCGAGAAACTAAAAAAGAGCAAACAAAAAAAAACCGCAAAAGGACACACTCAAAAGGGGTACTTGTAACCACCCCCTGGCAAACATCTACAAGTTTTTTTTTTCTTTCAAATTTGCAAGTTTAAAATCTATTTGGCATCTTGGCGATTGTAGTTGGCGTTGGCAGATCAGGATACTGAAATATCCCCCAGAAACTATTGTCTATGTGAAAAAAAAAGTTTTTTTTTTTATTTGTTAGTCGGAATATTTAATTACAGAGAAATTATAAGAAAGGTAAAAAAAAAATTGATTTAAGTAAATTTTTGGGATGTTTTTTATGGCACATACGTAAATCACTTATTTTTTTGAGTCTTGCAAAATGGAAAGAAATATTCTATAGAAATGCCCTACAATATGTAAGTGCTAAATATTACTTAGTCATTTTTTATGCAACAGTTGGAAATGGTTTAAAAGCTTTGATTATATTAATCGAAGTTCTTTTTTACAATACTTTATCGCATTTATCAGTTTATTTTCTTTTAAACTATACATTTCCATGATAAAAATCGTATTTTCAACCATCTTTTTAAAACACTGCGCTCAGAAGGCTGTACATTATTGGAATATAATTTTCTAAAATGACATATTGTGGTATTTGTAAACACAGAAAAAAGCTCGATATAACAATCATGACATATTGTGAGAAGTCCGATAGTATGACAATATTCTAAGTCATAATAATACAAAATGTACAATAATTGCACGTTTATAACGACTTAAAAATTACACATTATCCGATATTACGAAATATTTTTAGGGCGGGGCTTGGGGATTTGTTCTGCCGCTTAAATCGCAATATTATAAGGAAAATGGCGAAGTGTAAGAGAAATTTTTTTATTTATGTTAGCCATACAGAAAACTGTAAATGAACATCAATTCACCTTATTTCCTTCTTAGTCTTAACCTCAAATGGTTAGAAAGAAAACGCGTGGACGACAACCACTCATTTTCTTTGTAATCAGAAGTTATCTTCTTTTATAACAGAAATTATCTTCTTTTACAAAGGAAATTTTTTTTTTTTACTTCGACCTGCTGTACACTTCCAAAAAAAAAAGGGGGGGAGGGGAGAAAAAAAAGTTTTTTGTTATCGAAATTAACATTCAGTGCTCGATGTCAAAAATGCACTTCATATCATCTTTGAGTTTCTTTTTTACTAATATTTTAACATTAAATGTGAACATTTATTTATAACGATAATCTCGCTATTACGACTATTACTATTGTACACAGACTTTTATTGAATAAATTTTTAGTCTCCTTTATGAATTCCTGCTCCTCATTTTATGTAATTCACCCTTATACAAATCGGTCTAAACTGGTAACATGGAATATAGGGTAAAGTAAAAAGGGGCACATTTTGCCCTTTTCTGCAATGGACGGTGGTCGGAAGTGATGGACAAATCTGTAAGAGGGCGGATTAATGGTGCATTGTTATGCGTCCACCCTCATTCCATTCTACCTATTGTTCTGCATCGTTAACCTCGACCGCAGGAGTAGATGGGGGCCGCCCCTGCACTCAAACGACGCGAGGACAATTTGAGTGGGAATAAAACAAAAGGCGTGTTTATGCTACTTTCTATTGGATCGAAAGGGGTGGTCCAATTAATCATATCAGAAGTATTAAGTGTCGATGGAAGAAAGGAATTCCCTTTTTTTAGATAATTGGATAATGTTTGTAATACAGCTGATAAAATTGGTGCTGCCGCGCATAAAGATAGATTCTTAGATTAATAAGGGATAAAAAAAATACCGGGAAATCTTTTTTCTTTCCTTTTATATATTTTCATACCTCTATGTTTGATTGTAGTTACTTGATTTTTTTTAAGAAAGTACAAAATAAATAAACATTTTGTTAATTAAAAAGCACAAAAATGTTGTAGTTGTTTCAGTACAGATCTTATTTTAATTTTAACGAGTACTTAGTAGGTAATGAGTAGATAATCTAGTTACAGTTGGACCTCGATTTAACGAATTGATTGGGACTGATAAATCCGCTCGTTAAATCGAAGCAATTCGTTAAATTGAACATCAATTTTTGAAAAGAGTATGGTATGGTATGGTATCACTGCAAAATACCCTTAGATATACAGATATGAAAAAAAAGTGATTATTGTTTACTACGAGCTTAAAAATTATAAGTTACACGTTAGGAACACGTCAACTTTAAACTGATATTAATTCTTTAACGCTACTTCCTTAAAAACTTAATACATACATATAATTGCAAAATTGGATAAGGGTGTGAAACATTCAAAAATTTAAGTGCGATAAATTCAAAATTTTAGCTTTATGAGTGAACTAGTGGGCTGCGCCCCCTGCTCGCTAACGCTCGTCAACCCCCGAAAATTGCTACGCAATCTTATATGGTTTGCTTCGCTCGCTACTAACTTAGGTACATTGCAAATGCACAAAATTCTAAGAATTCAAAACAATCATTCAAATCCATATAAAAACTTGTTTTTTAAGGAAAATTGCATCTTTTTAGTAAATACTAAGTCATTAAAATAAATTTGAATTCAAATAAATGACACGTAATTCGTTAAATCTATTAGAAATGTGCTATAGTATAATTCGTGATATAAATCAAAAATCGTCAAATAAATTCGTAATATATAAATTCGTGAAAAAAAGCTCTTTCAACAAAATACTAAAATAGAGATCTATCGACAAAGACTACTCACTTCTGCCTAGCTTAATAGTATGAGATTGCCGCAGCTGATGCTCTCTGGTTATTTCTGTTTCCGTTTTTAAAGCGCTATATGTTGAGCCACCTCAGCTAGATTTGGCATGTGACATTTTTAGCGGCAATCATTGGTCGATTTTCTAGCGTTGCCATTCGGGGAGTTGTAAAGAGGCATTTTTTTGTCGCCATGTAAGAGAAATAGTAACGTAAACAGAACAAAGCAAGCGTTGCCACCGGCGAAAATGAAATGCATCCAATATTTGGGAGCCACGTAAGAGAATTATATATATTAGATTTTTTTCCAGGGATTGTTGTTCGTCAAATCAAAGCTAAATTTTTTTCAATGAGAGCCTTTTAGCAGCCTTTTTGTCGGGACGGAGAAAATATTTGTTAAATCGGAGAATTCGTTAAATCAGAGTATGTTAAATCGAGGAAATGCTTCACAATAACTTTTGCTTCTTATCAGAAAATAGTTTTTTTTTCAACGAGAGTTGAAATATTCCACTTAAATTATATGAGTAAAATAATTACAAAATTAAAAACGACACCAAAACTCAAAGGACTTCGCATCAAATAATTAAGAAAACTGTACTATTACGTTTAATAAAAGGGAAGATTTATTATAGCATCGCCTTTCCAAAAGAAAGCTCTTATACACTCACCCAAAAACTATTTACATTCCGAAACTATCACCGTGGCAACCACAAAACTCTACTCGTTGCCATCTACTAACTGACATATAATAAGTAAATTATTTTACGAAAAATACTGTGCGCATAAGCACATAATATCTTACAATATGTACTGAAAAAAATTCAGCTTGCTCTATGCTTGTGCCCCACTTCCCAAGTCTATCAGTAATTTCATTAAATTAAATGTTTATTTTGAGACATATTTAATTGGTAAATAGTATAAAAGATTTCGGATGATTATATTAAAATATAGAATGATATATTAAAATATGAACATGAATAATTTCGCTTAGTAGCCATTTTTTAAAAATAACATTTAAAATGAAAGGTAACAACTTTGACGAGTTCACAACCGTAATTCAATTTGTGAATCCATCACATAGTACAGGGAACTGATAATTAAAATCTAAATCATGTAAAGAATCTCTTGGATGGTATTTTATAATAGCATATTAATGTAATTTACACCAAAAAATGCTAATTGTAAAGTGTTTCAAAAGCTGAGACCCTGTTCTCAAATAAGTTTATCTTAAAATGTCACGTAAAAAGGTAATCTTGAAGAATAACTTGAAAACGACTAAACAACTTTTCAGTTTTAAACTCTTAATTTAGAAAATAGAAAACAATCAAAATCAAACACGCAATATTATTCGAGTAAGATAAGAAAAATAAATATTACTGGTAAACACCCCTTTAAATTTAGGATATAAAATTATTTTAAAGCAAGACAATACATTTATGACTTTGTTAATTTTATGCTGATGACAACCAATCGCAGAGAAGGATCTAGATTTGTGGGAAATCTAGATCCTTCTCTGCGATTTTTGGGCCAATAAAATTGTACCGACAGCAATAGAACTGCAACACCATTGTATTTTTATGTACAGTAAAATAAAAAGGCTTGATTCAATCTTATAGCTTAATTTGAGCAGCGATGGCTCAGGAGATAGAGAGTTCGCCTTCCAATGAGGTGAACCGGGTTCGAATCCCAGCAATGGCTGGTCGATACGAATTCCGCATCCGGCTTGCATCGACCACAGTGTTGACGTTAAATATCTTCGGTGGTAAACGGAACATAGGTTAGTCCTTTTGCCGTCATGCTAACCATGGGCGGTGTATGTGGTTTTCTTCTCCATGTGACGCAAATACGGGATAAATGCAGGTTATACTTGATCCAGGAGTTCTCTTGTCTTCTAGATTTGGTTCAAAATTATAAAGCTACGGAGTTGAACATTAGTAGTCTTAAACTCAAAAAAGTGGGCCGGCTGTTCAACGACGGTTATAAAATAAAATAAAAAAAAGTTTAAATTGAAAATTTGGGATTATTCGAATAAATCTTTCTGCTCTACTCGTCTTTTAAAATTTTACTTTACGATGCAATATTTATTGAATAAAATAACACTAATTTAGCATGCACTGAGCAAATTTTCTTTTAATGAAAATATTTTATAGCCTTAGAACACGAGCAACCGAAACTATGTTGTCATAGTAACAAAACAATAATTTAATGCTTCGGACTGATAAGAACAACTTCATTAAGCTCATGTTAATACTGTGTAGTATTACTTTTAACACGCAAAACTATTTGTAGATAGCAAATGTTTCTCACTGCTGTATAAAATTAACTTGTTTTCTTATTACATTTGAAAAGCTTTGATCACGGTTAAAAATTGCTGTAAAAAGTACTAGCACGACTCTGAGTACAGTGTCCGTGAAAACCGTTTACCATTAAATCCATTTTTATCCTTAAGTTTCATACCGTAATTTTTACCATGATTTTTACAATAATGTTTATTTAATTACGCTCTGCAAAAAATTTCTGTTAAGAAACATAATTCTGTAATTTCCCTGTAGAAAATTTCTGTTCTTAAAAACTACATGGCAATCTGTAAAGAGATATTTTTTCCATTAACAAATAAAATCTGTAATCATTGATGCAGATGGTATCTGTTTGGGTACAGCAATTTTCAGTTTCGAATATGAAAAACTTTGGTTTCAAAGCTGAAACAAATTATTTGATACATTTAAACAGATGCCAAGTTTAGATGATTATTTTTCAAATACTAATTAATCTTAACGATCAAATCAATCCTAACGAAATCGTCCATTACGTTAAAATTAACATGTTATAATAATGTTCTTACGTAAAGTTACAATCATTGTATATTTTGAAAATAAAATTTCTCTGTTTTGTGGAAAATATTGATGTTTAAGGGGGGGAGAGGAGGAGAAGCAATTATGGAGATTAGTAAGCAGAGACTCCAAGTGTTTTAAAAAGTACAAAAACTACTTTCACAACAAAATTATTAAAAAAAAAAAGTTTTAATTTTCATAGTATGAAGGAACTATTTTAAATAATTATATCCTGCGCAGCTTTTAACACATTTTTTTTTCTAATTTTAAAATGATAAATTTGCAATTAATTAAAAATTGCTCCGAAAATTGTGTTTGATTTTATGAAAATCTTCAAAGTTATTGAAAAAAAAAAAAACATTTTTTTAAATAAAAATGTTCATATCTCCAAAAATATTTAAGCTAGGTGTACGAAATTTTATACAATTATTGCAAATAATAACCAAAATAATTCAGACAAGTTACAAACTTATTGCAATATTTTCTGGCATAGGATGTTCAAAAATATTAGTTTTCGTTCATAATTTATTACCGATCTCTCAAACCTTTATAAACTTAATAAGTAAAAGAAGTCGCATGACCTCTAAAATTATTAAATAATCGCCTAAATATTTATTGAGAAATTTTAAAAAAATGTTAAAACTGAAGGTATTTCTTTATTGTAGGGAAGTGTATTGTTATCTGAAAATCTGTTTTCGAGTTCATGGGAAATAAAATAGTTAAGTCGTTTTTCTTGAAATCTGTGATGAACCCCTTATATTGATGTTTTTTTTAAATTATATAACAGCATTTGTATTTTAAAATTAAAAATTTAGAGAAAAGTGTTATTAGATGAATTATGACATTTCTAACGATAAGAAAATGTTTTTAATATTATTAAAATGCAAACAATTTCGGCAGGATGACTACCCTGCTGCGTAAACCAGCCATGATTTGAACTTTTCTCTAAACTTTATCGTAGGGACCGAGGATGTGCGGTATTGGTCCTCGTTAAACTGTTCTACCTTAAAGTGCTCCACTTCGCATGCAGGTCGTCGAGCTACCGAAGAGGGGATGAGATCAAAAGAGGATCAAAATCGTGATGGCATGTCATCAGATCATCCTCAGGGATGTTTCCCAGACCGTCGCCAATAGCTCATTGTGCAGCTCTAGTGCGACATAAATGAACTACAACTACAACTTTCTAAACTTTATACTTTAATATGGGCGAACCGACCTGTGTAGGGGTCAGGGAACTGGCCTTGAATCGGAAAGGTTCTGGGTTCGAATCCCGGGCAAGGCATAGATCATCCTCTGTACTATGTGTCCTTTTTGTGGGAGCAACGTTGGCCCACCTAATAGGGTGCCCCTGAAAAAGTGGCCAACAAATCTGCCCTGTAAATGCCTGTATTAACGAATGTTAACACTGGTGGGTATTTGAAATAAAATAAATAAATAAATATTTAACATGCTTTTTCAAAGCTCTTTCTCCAAGGAAATTTTTTAAAAAAACCACAGTTTAAGTGGCTTATACTTGAAGCAAGGCTAAAATTTTAAACTGTACATGCCATCTTGTTGTGAAGCATTATCTGGGCTTTATAACGGGCAAATAACTAAAATATTTTAAATGTTATTATACTTTTTTTAAAAATCACCAATTTGGCAAACTTTTTCCACCTAGATGAAAATTATCAAAATGTATGCCTTATTCCCTTTTTTCTCAATTTTTAGGAGCCCAGATAATGCAGGTTTGTAGTTTGTTTTTAAGTATTAAAAAATTAGACCACAAACGCTTTTCATTTTCTCAAAACTGTGGCTTTTCTTCGATATTGACGTTTTGTGCTAATTTTAGAATAAAAATGGTTGGGGGTGGTGGCTAAAAATAGGCTAAACTTGACCTAACAGTCAATATCGAAGACTGTTAGGTTACAACTGATCAGATCAAACTATTTTTATTTTATTTTGTAACCGTCGTTGAACAGCCGACCTAATTATGGGTTTACGACTACTAATGTTTGACTCCGTAGCTTTGTTATTTTGAACCCAATCCAGAAGACAAGGGAATTCCTGGATCAAGTATGATTAGACATTTGCAATTGTGGAGGACTTTTTGATGGAACTAACCAGGATTTGAGTTACATGGAGAGGAAACAACGAAAACCTATCGCTGTTAGTCAACCACAAAGCTAACGTGAAATATCCTCAAAAGCAAAGGCGGGTTATTACATGGAGAAAAGAAACACGAAAACCTACCACGGTTAGCTTGATGGCAAAGGAACTCTAACCCATGATCCGTCTTCCACTGTGGATATTTTAAGTCAGCACTGTTGTCGGTGCAAGTCTGGGGCACTCAGATCTGTTATGAAAATGGCATATTATTCGCAAAAAAAAAAAAATAAGCATAATTTCATGCGACTACAGCGCCTTCAGAAAACAGCTTTCATTTACAAATGAAAGGCGAAAAGTAATTTGCCTAGCAAAGTTTCTCCCGAGGTATAGAGTGCTCAAAAGAATTCTTTTTTAGAGTGCATATTCAATTTCAATTCGAAATACAATTTAATTTGCTTTCACCAGGCCACACAAACAAAATATTATCACAGGGCAAATATTCTTTAAGACAAATTAGCCTAAACGTCAATTACGGCTTCTTGATGATGCGAACCACGATACGAAGTTGGGCTGGAGCGCGTGTTAAAAGGAAGTTTCGATGGTTATGGAATGAATGTGACTTCCTCCCCCCACTTAATGCGCAGGATGTGACGAGTTCTTTGTTTTTGGAACGTTCGTAACTAAGGTGGTTTGGGTAATTTTCAACTTACCGAATCTCTGCAACCTCGTGATTGCTTTACTAAATAGACCTCTAATCGACTCCCTTCTTCAGTGCTGACCGCAGTGTTACATATCGCATGTAAAAAACAGTGTTCGCCAGTTTGGCGATTTTTTTTCTTCTTCTTCTTTGTATTTGTATACTTTCCGCATTGTTATTAAGCATGGGCGAGTACCGCATAATGTCCTCTTTTACATCGAGTAATTTATTTTCGAGAAAGCTTTCTCTTTTTTAATGATCCTTGTAGGCTGCGTTCGTGTCTGATTTTTCATGTACAGAAGCGCGAATGAGTAGATTTGATAGTGTCTCGAACTTGTAGTTTTTTATTCGTGAATTCATTCACGGGAATAATTAACAACGCCCTGAGAAATACGTTAATTTCAATGACACTTAGTACTCGTACTTCTCACGCTTATTAATACTCTTTGCTTTCATGACTATTGTTCACCATGTATTAAAGCTTGAGTGACTACTGCGACTACTTGGTGAAAAAAATCCCAAACTTGTAGTTTTTTACTTGTGAATTCATTCACGGGAACAATTAACAACGCCCTGAGAAATACGTTAATTTCAATGACGCTTAGTACTCGTACTTCTCACGCTTATTAATACTCTTTGCCTTTATGACTATTGTACACCATGTATTAAAGCATGAGTGACTACTGCGTCTACTTTGTGAAAAAAATCCCAAACTTGTAGTTTTTTACTTGTGAATTCATTCACGGGAATAATTAACTACGCCCTGAAAAATGCGTTAATTTCAATGACGCTTAGTACTAGTACTTCTCACGCTTATTAATACTCTTTGCCTTTATGACATTGTACACCATGTATTAAAGCATGAGTGCTATAACTTAAGAGCACTGCGACAACTTTGTGAGAAAAATCTAAAGAGATCTACTACCTCTCCTAAATGCATTGAACTCACGAGCATTACGACCCACTATATACAAACTGAATCTCGCTTCAACCTCAGCTCACTGAACTTATGTTAAAAGTGCGACTCACTTTATAAACAGCGAATCTATAGCGACTCGTTTCATCCTTATCGCATTGAACTTACGAAAAGCGTATGAACATTATTTAGTATGAACATTGCGACCCAGTTTATACAAACCGAATCTATGGTGACTTGGTTCTTCCTAGGAGCATTGAACTTATGAGCATTGCGACCCACTTGGTTGAAAAATTCCAAAAGGAACCATTTCATCCTCCACGCATTAAATTTTCTCAGAAATGAACAGCACACGGTTTTTCCGGAAGAAGTATCTATTAAAGAAATAATAATAAAACTATTATCAATTATTGAAAAATAATTTGGTCTATTTTTTTTACTTTTTTCATATGCATTGCTTTTTTCATTGATTTTTTTTCAGTTGCAGGAAGGAAAAAAAATACATTGTTAAAAGTAGAAATGAATTTTTATAAGTATCGGACGAAAGTGTTAGAAACTATTTGGGGTATTAAATTGCTAAGCTACATAGTTTCGAAAGGTGAATTTTTTTTATCCTGCTGCTACTTAGTATAGTTTCCAAATACGCGTTTTTGAAATTTTCCTTGAATACTCGCATAGTTTGCACAATACACTGAAACTTGTTTTTTTTATTTTTTTTTTTTTTAATCCAAATTCGTGTTTTTGACCAGAAGTGCTTTCCCAAACAGTTTAAAAATGTGGCTTATCATGATCCCTTCATAATATTTTTATTTTTCGATATATTTATTTATTAATTTTGATATATTCATTTATTAGTAAACTAAAAAAAAAAAAATTACTATCTGATGAAACACAATTGCAAATATAGATTGTAGTTTGCATTCGTAATAATTTTAATAATTAGCGTGCATTTCCTGAACATATGTACTTTTATTCAAACTGATTCGGCCTTAATTTATTGAGAATTGCCTTTATTTTTTAAACTAGTTATCCAAAAAGAAACTTCATACAAGTATTTTTAATAATAATACTTGTATGAATAATACTTATATTATTTCATTGAAAATTATCAAAAAAAATTGAATTGTAAAATAATTTTTCTGCATCCACTTCTTAAATACTTTCCACATTTTTTTCTTACATTTTGTAGACCATACATTTTGTTACCATTGTGGCAAGGGGTGCGATTGCTCTTGTTTTCCAATGGCGCCATCTATGGCTATGAATTCGACCTCTGTTAAACTCATACGTCATGTTCGTTTATTGGGCGAACCCATTCATACAGTGGCGTAGCGAGGGGTGGGCAAGGGGGGGCATCATGCCCCGGGCGCTACTCACTAAGGGGCGCCAAATGGTCCCCAAAACAAGAAATTGCTGAATAATTTTTTTTTATTATATTTGATTTTTGGAAAATATCTTTCAAATTTAGTGCCAGTGTAATATAATAAATATTAATTCGTAAGTATTATTCATAATATTTGATTCATAATGTCACTTTAATAGTCTAAATCAAACTGTAAGAATATATTCATAATAGAAATGGCACGTCTTTTCTACTGGCAGACCAGTGTCTGTCAGCACTTCCTTATGGCATCTACGCTGTGTGGTTACATAAATTATCTCATAATATGTTATAATAAATATTTGCAGTGCACAAAGTACAAACATTCTTTCTTTCAGACCACTATTTATTTTTGTATAAACGCAATGTAGTTTACGCATGTTATTTTAAAACGATGACAATAACACTCTAATGTACTTATATGTACAGTCATGGAAAAAAAGTGTCCGGAAAAGATCGTCTATTTTTTAATATAGATACTTCTCACACACACAACAAATACAGCGTTTTGTCGTTTCTAGAAAAGGACACAAACAACGTCGTATTTGTTGTGTGCCTGAGAATTATCTGTTTTTTAAAAAAAAGATTATTTGTTACTTTCCGGATACTTTTTTCCGTGACTGTACACATCCGTGACATTTGCGACAGGTTGTGAAAGCCAGCAACAAATTAGTGAAATACCCGAAATAGTAACTTTTAAGTTATTTTGGGAGTGTATTTTTCAGTTTTGCGCCCTTGTCATTGCGCTCTGCTTAGAATAAAAATGAAATGTTATTAAATATTAAATGTTGCATATAAGTTTAATGTCAGCATAAATTATATTGTATATTTCACTATGCTACTACCTTTCAAGTTCAAGGCATTCTTGGTAAATAATAAATCGAATAAGATTACTTACTACATCTACTCGACGATTCTATTATTAAGTGAATAGAGCATGAAAAAATTTGCTAACAGAAAAATTTTTTATTCTCATATTTGTCACCACAGATTCAAAATGAATTCATTCACCTTCTGGCATCTACAGTTCGAAATCAACTAATAAACGATATCGAAAGAAATACATATTATGAACTTTTGTTTGATTCAACTCCTGATATCTCTCGAGTACAAATGTCCCAAGTCGTTAGGTATGTACGTAGATGCTGATTTTATCAATAAAAAAGTTTCCATCAAAGAATCTTTTTTGAGTTTTATTGAAATACATGCTAAAGATGCAGCCTCGATCGAAAATACAATTTTAGAGAAATTAAATTACGATGAAATTTCATTAACAAACTGCAGATCACA
>NC_092210.1:3941414-3997005 GCF_043381705.1 Parasteatoda tepidariorum
AAAAAAAAAAAAAAAAAAAAAAAAAAAAAAAAAAAAAAAAAAAAAAAAAAAAAAAAAGAGAGAGAGAGAGAGAGAGAGAGAGAGAACAATTCTGGTTTCTTTCTTTTTTCTTCACACTATGTTCATATAAATCGTTACATAAAGTGTTTCCGTTCATCAATTACACGATGTGAGCTGTAAGCATAATAGTAGCCAGGTGAGTTTTTCTTTTGTTTTTAAAGAAATCGTAGACGAAAGTGGGAGAAAAAGAAAGGATATTCTAAACGATGAGAATGAAAAATATAGCCTCAGATATTTAATTCTTTATCGATTTTTTTTAAATAAAAAAAGGGTATATTTCTTAAACGCGTGCGGGAAACAATTAAGTAAGTTGTGGTTGAAACAGAATTATTGAAACAATTATCCTTTATTTTTTTCCTTACAGGATGCAAGGTGCTTCTACAACTTGTTGAAATATTTGTTAACGATATTTTCTTTTGTTTTTACCTTATGTGCAAGCGGTAAAAAGAATGTAGGTTTGGTTGGAAAAAAAATGCATTCGATTCAAACAGTTCCTTTATAATTGAAGACACTTTTATTTTTTCAAATGATTTTTTTCTAAATACATTTTTATATAATTAAAAGAACATTTAATTTAAATGTATTGTAAGTATTGTAACTAAATTGCGAAATATTATTTTATAATATTGCGGAATAATATTTTTAAACATTACAGATATATTATTTATAGATTTTAAAAATTATTTTTCTTTCGAAAATACTGCAAATCTAAATCCTTGCTTGTAAGATAATGTTTTTAACTAGTCATGCATCATTATTATGATATATTAAAGATTTATCTGAATTCTATTAACTTTGATGTCATTACTTCATAAAATACAGTGTTTTCATGATACTTTGCATGATACAGGAGAAAAACTCAATTAATAACACGAAAATGGGTTAAACTTTGTATATCTTCTCAAAATTGGCTATAAATATAAACATGAAACAATAAAACATAATAAAATATTCATTCGCGATCACACGCTACGTAAATAATTTCTCCATTCATACTTTACGATGTTAAAACAGAAAACATCAAACGATTTCTTTTAAAGGTTAAAAGGTAGCTTTTAATTATTTTATTAATGTAGTGTTCGTGATAGCTAACTTATTATAAGGAGGTAAACTATGTGTTCGTATTAGTGCCTTTTACGAATAAAAAATTAAAGTGTATTAACTCACTTTTATATACAAAAATCACGCGATCGTGCAGGAAATTATTCTCAATTTTTTTCCAAGGAAATGATTAGGTGAATCTGTTTTAACATTTTACTCACGAGAATATGCGCTGGCAAATGTTTATTTATTTTTTTTTTTTATTTTTTTTTATTTTTTATAATTACGCATTTCGTTAAAAAAATTTTTTTTAATTTATTCGATGCAATTATATCGAATTCTTCAATATAGTTTTAGGCTAGCCGTGGTGGCTCAGGGGATAGAGTTCACCTTATAAACCAGGCTCGAATTCGACCAGCGATTACTGGTCGATACGAATGCCGCACCAGGTTTGCCCCGACCACAACGTTGACTTGACATTTCCTCATTAATAGACGGATCATGGGTCAAAGTCCCCTTGCCGTTAGCCTAACCATGGGAGGTTTTCCTCTCCGTGTGACGCAAATCCGTGTTAGTTCCTTTAAAAAGTCCTCCACGACGGCAACCTTGATCCAGGAGTTCTTCTGTCTTCTGGATTGGGTTCAAATGCACAAGACCGCGGAGTTGAACATTGTTAGTCGTAAACCGAAAATTGGGTCGGCATTTTTAGATAACTGAAAGTGAAAAGCCAATATGCCATTTCGTGAACCCATTTTGTCTAACATTGATATTTTGAAATGTTCCATTTGTAATTTCGCAGCCAGCCTTTGAATTTCAGAATTAAATAGAATTTTTATATAATTGAAAGTTAAAATAAAAACCGATGCGCCATTTTGACTATCACTGGCAATTTCAAATGTTCCATTTGTCATTCTCACAGCCAGATTTTCTAATTCAGAATAAAATAGAATTTTTATACAACTGATATTCTAAACAAAAGACAATATGCCATTTTGTGAACCCATTTTGTCTAACATTGACAGTTTGAAATGTTCCATTTGTTATTTTTGCACCCAGCATTTGCTATTCATAATTAGAGTTTTTATAGAATTGAAAATGAAAACAAAAACCGATGCGCCATTTCGTCTAACACTGACAATTTTAAATGTTCCATTTGTCATTCTCATAGCCGGCTTTTCTCACAGGGGAAAGCCAATTTCAATTTTTCACTAATTTATTTTGATTTCGAATCCATCAGATTAGAAGAGAGTAACCCTATCAGATAGTTACTTTAGCAAGCAGATGCCAGCCTCAATTATGGAGTTCCTTTACCGGGCTTGGTGACCGGTAGCCGAGAAGCTTCATCTATCATATTTTATGGCAGCTGTAAGGAAGGATTTGCACGCTAATTTTCCGCCTTCTCAGACTTTAAAAACTACAGAATGGATTTATTAAGATAAATCACTCTTTTTAATCGTTTTTCGAAACATGGACTCCAGAAAAAAGTAAACAGATTCTGCGCTCGTGACTGTTTTTAAATTCGGAAAAATATTCTTTTTTTTTTATGAATACTCTGAATTAGCATATTTATATCAGAGAAATGTCGTTTCTAGTTTTATAAAATAATTTTTAATGCTATACTATATTGATTAAATGTGTCAGATGATGAAAATAAATAAAATAAACCGAAATTGAATGAAAGTATAATAAATTTTAACTTAGCAATGAATTATAATTTTAGCATCTGCCAAGTTCTAATGCGTATTAAATGCGTATTATTGTTGCACGTCAGAAAATTTAAAAGTTTGTGACTGGGTTTTATTGAAAATTAACTTTTCGAACCAGATTTTAGGAATAATCTGTTATCAGAGCTCATTGAAGGTATACATAATTTGTCGTTGGTTAAAATAGTAATTTTTATTGATAAAATGCGTCTTTTAGTGTATAACTGTGAATTTTTTTAAATAAAAATACAGATTTTTTCTTCGTTAATAGGAGCACATTTTTTTAGCTAGACTTTTTGTAGCATTAGTTTTATATTCATTTTTAATCCTGAAAAAATACTTTTTACAACTTCTTCTATTTAGAATATTTTTCAACTGAGAAAATAAATTTATTTTCATTTCAGCTATTTTTTTGTCTTCAAATTTTTTTTCTACAAGTTTCTTTGATGTTCCTCGATTATAACTCTATATTTCGTTTTGCAGGTTTAGTTTCATAAGTTTTCATTTAGTTTTTAACAAAAAAATAGTTTTTGCTTTGCGTAGCTTCTAATTTTTTATCATGGAAATAATTATCGTGTTTTTTTTAGAACAATGCTTTCTATTTTATTAAAAACGAAGTTTTTTTTTAATTTTGAAAAACATATCTTATTATAGCTGGTATAAAAAAATCTCAATAAAATTTCATGTGAATAATATATAATTCAAATATCAATATTCTCAATATCAAAAGAATGTAATATTAAGATACTTCTCAATAACAAAAGAAGTACTTATCAATCTATAGTCGATTATCAATCCAATTTTTACCTGTTATACCATCCATAGCTTTTACCTGTTATATTATTGTTTACCTGCAGATAAAAGCTATGGATTGATAATTAATTCTTTTTCAAGCACTACTTTTGTTTTTGCTATATTTGATAGTCATAGACAACATCTGAACCTATACACATTCTTCTAACTGAAAGCTTTCAAGCACTGTGAAAAATTGTAATATTAATCTATTTGTTGAACAACTCAAAAAATTGGTTATGATAAGTGATTTGCAAGGGAGGTAAATTACATCAATCATAAGGTTTGAGAATTGTTTAGCAACTCGTGGCCGAAAATGTCGTCATGTGCCGGAAGGGGCACATCATTTCTATTTATCTAAATTTCGTATTTTCAAGTAATTATCGTCAAAAACTTCCTTCATATTTTCCGAGATTTAGTTGTTTTATGGAAATTTTTTGATTTGGGGACTAACTTGCTGCAGTTAAGCTTGTGATAAAATAGCTATTTTGGGGGCCGATGAAAATATAATTTTCGTCAATAATTATTGGAAAACATTAAATTAAGATAATTTAAGTAAATGAAAGTATCGACTCAATTGCGCACGAAAAGTTAATCCTCAAGAGAGTTTAATAAAAAGGCGCCGATAACGACAGGATATAAGATTTCCGGATATGATATACCTTACCTNTCCCCCCCCCTCATTTTGTAACCGATTTTCTGAACATTCCTGTATGGCCTAAATATATTAGTATCAAATGTGAATATAGAAAAAAAATTCTTTATATTCACAAAAAAAAATTATCTGTGCAAAATAATTTCTGTACTTATCCATTCTCCGGCGATAAAGTCTCCATTGAAAAAATAACAAAATTGATTGTATTTTTTAAAAAAAAAATTTTTGAATAAATTTTTAAATGAATTAACAAAAAATAAATGAAATAATAAAATAACTATGTTAATAAATTAATATTAAATGAAATAGAAACTTTTCAGAAAATCGCACTGTGTTTCACACCAATAACTTTAACTTTGCTTTTAACTCGATTGGTGATTTCTAAGCTTTACGTACTATGTTATACAAAAATTCGACCAGGAATGCTGCACAACATGCCCATAGATGCCAACATGGTTCGGAAAAAATCCGGTAGAATTAGCGAAATAATACAAATTTCATGATAATTGTCACAAAATGTACTAAATATTTAACACATAGGGAATTTTAGGGATTTTCATAGTCATCAAAATCGAAAAATTGCAATATTTTCTATTTATGATTAACATTAAATGAACTTTAAATGCCATGCATTATGTTCACCCATAATTTTGAATAGTAATAGACATGTAATTTATCAAAGATAGTTAAAAAGATTTTTTAATTAATTTAAAAAGACAATTCTTAATAAAAAATAAACTTTTTAGAACAAAATAAGTTTTAAACTGATATTTATGAATGAGGCTCGCTTCATTATGCATTAGTAAGACATGTGTTTTAATAAAAAGGAACTGTTTCTTTAATGTAGCATGATTCGTTACTACACTTACTCAATTTCCGGGAATTTTGTAAAATGCACAAAGACCAGGAGAATTTTTATTAAACCAGGAGAAACTGGCAAAATTCAGTAGTTTTGCTGGAAAAACCAGTAGAGTTGGCGCGGCTATGTGTGCCCTATTTGTAGTCGTTAGGTCAAAGTGAAATATTGTCTGTTAAAACTGCGAATGATTGAAAACAACGATTCATTTATTCCAAATAAATTAATTTTTTATTCATTATTTACAAATAAATCTATATAACAATGTGTTCTTCCAAACACTCATTTGAACAATTAAAAAAAATGCATTCAAACCAGACATGTATATTTACATTACAATTTATAAATCTACAATGAATAGAGTTTATACAATTCCATTTATTCATACATTTTTTAAAAAGAAAACAAATTTGAAATCTAATTCGAAAAATCAAAATGAAATAATAACAGTTTAGTTTTGCTGAGAATAAAATTATTGCAAAGTAATTATCAGTTTCCTATTTTGTTTCAATATACACTGCAAATTATTTACACAGTAAATAAAAGTAAGCACAACTCTGTAGATCACAAAAAATTATTAAGTTTCAGCATAAACAATTTGATAACTACAAACCATATTTTTAATGTATGCAGCTAAATATTTATACAATAAAATATTATGTATACGTCTCTGTCCAACAAAGGCTAAGGTAAACTTTGTGCTATGTATACTAAAGCAAAATAAATCATGAACAAAGCACAAATAAACGCACATAAATGGACATACTACAGTTTCAATTCTCTAAGCAAGAACCTTCCTCAGTGTCTAAAACCAAATGATTTAGGTGTTAGGTCAGAGAAGAGACGCCACTAAACACCAAAGGTGTTTAGACAATGAGGAAGATTCCTGCTTATAGAACTGTACGTCCATACTTTCATTTGTGCATTATTCATGTTTTTTTTTTTTGCTTTAGTATACATTTACAGTTTATTTAACAAATTACACTCAATACAGGTAATTACTATTTTATTCAAATAAAATTTAATAAGATTGACCAAAGTTAAAAATAATAAATAGATGCATGAAATGTTAACCAATAATGAATGGTATTTGGCTTGGAGAAGGTAAATTAGTAAACTATGCACGCCAAAATCAGTTCCTTATTATGAACATAACATTTTAGTCGCAATTTCCTGCACAATGAACCTCCAGCTTACATTAGATAACTGAGGAATTTAGTGGAAGAAAGTTTCAAGTGACATTTTTATGGATTTAGGAGCACCAGCTTGCCGAAAATAGGGCAATAACCTGCCTACAGAGAATATTTTCAGGCTTATTCGATGAACAAGCAGAAAAGAAACTTTCTATGGATGCTAAACATTACTTGGTTTGAACCACAAAAGAGTTGCGACTTATACCTTTTTCCACTAAGTTCTTCTAAGAAAAAAACTACAGCAGTAAATTTATCTTGGCACTTTTTGAATTAGTTATTGAGTAATTAAATTTACTAGTACTTTTTATGCTTAAAAATATTCAAAATATTAAAAAAAAATATTCGTTCAACAAAAGTAAAAACTATTAACTATTAAAGGCATCAAAAGCTTTACCAATAATTTTATAAGACTGCAATTTAATTTTTTTTCCTAAAAGAGACCAGAGACTAAACAAATTAAAATCATAATTAAAATTGCTGACTTTTTCCTTTAATAAAGTTATGCATATTTTCTAATAAAGTAATTTCTATATTTTGATAACCGAAGTCAGTAACGTGATGTTTACAAACTTGAGATGTCTTATTAAAATACTGTTGAAATTATTATGTCTTGTTTAAAGTTATGTTCGAGTCCAAATTTAGGAAAACGACAGACTTTAAATGTATTCTTAAATTTCGAAATTTCAGCATTACCAAAGTGAAGCTTGACATGTTCTTCCACTAAGCTTTTCTCCTTTAAAATTTGCTAAAACGTCATTCTAAATTTTAGAAGATTTATATTAGATGTAGAAAACTAAACACGGAGATCATTTTAAACAACAAAGTATTTATATTGGATGAAGAAAAAAAAATGTAGAGGCATATAAATTAAATATCTAACTTTCAAAACTGCTTTAAATTATTGCAATTGTATTTCAATAGAATATTATTGTCAAAATTACAGTAGTCTCAAAACATTTCAATAAAAAAATTGTGTGTGCAAATATTTTACAGTGCGTAGTTTTACTAGTGTATCTTTAAAATGGTTACTACATTATCACTAACAATCACATAACAGCAATAGACCATTTTGCTTTTCAAGGGAAATGATTTAGGCTATCTTCCGAAATATTGAGTCGGATTTGACCATTTTTATTTAAACAAACAGAAACAATAAAATATAGCTATGGAGAAACACGTGACTTTTTGTTAGCTCTCACACCGACTTGGAATATCTGAAAAGAGAACAAAAAGAAAATATTAGGTGTAAGCCATAGATTTATAGAAAATACAATAAAATACTATATAACTAAATGAAAACATTGAGCACTTTGTGGTGCGTGTCTGTTTTTAACCATCACATCAAATAAATATCTTACAATGTGCAATATTGCTCATCTAAGTTGATAAGCTTTGGAGAAATAAATTCTGAAGTTGTGTTTTGTGAAGTGTGAAGTTGAAATTCTTAAGTTGTGTTTAAAAAATGTTTTTTTCTTTATACTGCTTAGTATATTTATTACCGGCAAAGTTTGTAATCCGTCATCCTATAGAATGCCTAGGCATTGTATTTAATGCCTAAAACTAGCCGGCAATGTATGAAACGATTTATATTTTCCACATTTCCTAGACATTCTATAGAATGCCAAATGAGAAACCGGCAAAGTATAAAATACTTCTCCGATTCGTTTCGTAATGTAATGAAATGTAATTCTAAATGTCATTCAAGCCTGCCATGCGGCAATAAGTAGATTAATTTCTTATTTTTAATATGAAAATTTTGTTTCCCTTAATAAGAAAGGCATAAATTATGTTTTGAACAACCTTCATTTTTCTTTACACATTTTGAATAAATTTTTTTAAATGGCACTCTCATTAATTTTTCAGAATAACATTTTTACTTTTGAGAAATGCACATCACTTACATAATAGCCTCATCAGGAAGTTTTCATACTTTGCCTAAATAGCATTTGTCATTCTATAGAATGCCTAGGTATTGCATACAATGCCTAGGGAAAGTATCTAATACTTCTTACATTTCTTACCTTGCCTAAAAGCATCCGGCATTATATACCATTCCTAGGCATTCTATAGAATGACGGAGTTTCATACTTTGCCGGTAACATATTCATCTAATAAAAATTTATTCTAACCAGTATAACAACTAAGTATAAACTTAATAAAAATTCCAATGGAGGCGATGTTAAAAAGAATATACATCACATATTGTTTCACGAGTAGTTAAACTAATATAAATTCTAATTAAAAAGCAAGTTCTTAAAAAAATCGAAAAAAAATTGACGAAAATTGAATTTAGAAAAATTGACGAAATGTTGAGTCTAAAACGGAAGTAAATAACGATCAAATGACATTTTTTTCTTTAAAATATTAATAAACGTCATACAATTTTTCTTTATTCTAATCATTCTTTTCTAAGAATAACATTAAAAAAAAAAAGGTCGAATAATATAATCAGACGATTTCCAACGAATTATTTTTTATCAATCATAAAAAGCTATGTAGCTCAACAATAATCGTTTGATTTCGAAAATTGAAAACGATAGGAAGACAGGCGTATATAAATAACTCGCTCCAAATTGGGAAGAAAATCAAAAAGTAGTTTCATCACGCAGATGTATTGAACTCTTTCATTTAAATAGTCGTCAACTTCTCAATTTCCTTTTTTTCTTTTTCCAGAACCAAATATATATAATCGTTTGCGAAGTGTGAAACCCTCCTTTTTAAAATAATTAACCTCTTACGAAACTCTAACTTGATGAATCGAACAAGTTGAAGGGATTGTGGAATCACCAGGTGCTCTTTTATTTTTTCATCTCGCCTTTAGTTTCACCCACAAAAAATGTTCGAAGGAAGGTGGTTATAAAATATGGCCGCCAATACGTGATGAAAACCCATTGATCTTTGATGTCTTCTACTTTTGTAAATTAAATTTACCTCCACAGGTGGAATCTGAATCGAAAAGAATCCATTTTCTTTCTTTCTTTTTTTTGTTCTATAAACTCAGTTGTTAAATGCTTATTATTTTAAGATTAATTGCATTATAATGACACATTCGTGAAAAAGAAAAGGAATCTGTGGTTTAGTTTTCACTTTTGTTTCTAAAAATGGTATATTTTTGTTAAGAGAAATTTGAAATACACTGCCTCACCAAATTATTCGATGCACTATAAGATTCTATGTAAAATCTTGATTATCAGGTGATACTATACAGCTTTATTTGTTTTTACTCTGCTGAAACCGGTTTGCACTTGTTTACGCTTGTGTGACTATTTGTTAGATTAGACGATATTTAATATAAGTTCAACGATTGGATAAATTAGACGATATATTATATAAATATAGAATAATTATTATATCAAGCATTATATTAGTATATAATAATTAGGTATATTATAATATTAGACGCACTGTAGTTTTTAAATAATGACGTGTTTTGCTCGAGTTTATATTCAATACCTTTATGTTTAAACATGCATGATTTTATTCAGGAGACTTTATTAAATATACTTCCTATTTGTATTTATTTCTTACATATTGCATTATAATGTTATTTAATTGATACACGAACGTAAACAAGTGCAAACCGGTTTCAGCCGTGTAAAAGCAATAAAGCTGTATAGTATCACCAGATAATTAGGATTTTACAAACTCTTATAAAGCGTCGAATAATTTGGCCAGGGACTGTGTAGCGAAACTGTTCGGTTTCCGTTGAAAAAAGGAATATTTGTTGAAAAAAAGGGATTGAAATAGAAAAAAAGGGAAAGATATTCCGAGAAATTGTAACGAAAGTAATAGCTAGAATAAAGAAAGGGACAAATAATAGATATAGTAAAGATAGTAACAGAAATAATAAAGTAATAACAATAGTAAAATAATAATAAAAAGTATTAGAAATAGCAAAGAACAAAAATTTAAATAATAAAGATATCCTAAAATTAAGCATATTTTCTACAGTTAGCTGCATTGTAGAGTTTTTAGTTCTTTAAACACTTGTTTAAAAACGTTAACTTTTTTAAGGGTTATACTTTTTGATAATTCTTAATAAATAAAATATATAGATTGATTTCTATGTTAAATTTACTATAAACTGGAGCAATTTAATTCCTAATTTGTTTTGATTCGAATTATCATTAAAAAAAATAAATAAATAAAAGATAACGCAAAAAATTTTGCGAAAAATCACTCAAAACCATTGGTCAGCTCAACATTTCGTGAGGAGTCCAGTTTATATGAATTTGTGAAAAATCAACGAAGCTCTGTGATTTTCACAAAAAAGCCAAAAGTGAAAATGATTTTTTTTTTAATGAGTTGTAGTTTTAAATTTATCAATTAAAAACGTCATTGACGCCATCTTTCGTAAGAATTTCGAGAAAGGTCCATTTTTTAAAGGAATACATTCAAAATATATGTATACAAAAGAGTCCTTTTTCATTTTAAAAGATCTTGGGAAGAATGCGATAAAATAATTTTATTTTATTTTATATCCGTCGTTGAACAATTGACCCCATTTTGGGTTTACGACTACTATTGTTCAACTCTGTAGCCTTGTCATTTTGAACCCAATCCGGAAGACTAAGAAACTCTTGGATCAATACTCCCAGAGGTAATGATTTGTTATGAGAACATGGAGGACTTTGCGACTCGACAGATTTAACGTTCATCGGTCACCATTTACTACTCGGGGAGTCTTCGGCCGGCGGGGATCGAACCTGCGAACATGGGCCCAGTGCCCTGCCAACCAGGCTATCCCGGCAGACAAAGTAATTTGTGAAAGATCAGCTTTTTCGGTAATATATTTCACGAAAGTACTGTTTAAAGTTACGCATGCGTAAACAAGAGTAATATTAGTACACCATGGTTTAAACACAAGAAAACTTTGAGCAGACGAGAATTTCCCCTAAAATGACCCCAACCAAGAAAAGAAAAGGCTTGTTTAAAAAGAAAAAAAAAGGTAGCTGACCAAAACTCTCCGTACACAATCCCTGAAAATAAACAACCTCTAATCGATATCATAAAAAAGCGGAAATAATAAATAGCGGAGTAATTTTCCTTTACTTTCATGTAATCTTCCTTCTCTGCTTCCGAATAAACTAATAACATAATTCGATAGCTGACAAATGATGAATTACTGTGTTCGGTTATTAGTATATTTATCGCAGAAGTGAATCTTTATTTTTGACGTATATCTTCCATTATTTTTACCATCTCAATTACACAAAAGCGCGTAACTTCGTTGCCATGGTGACGGCAGGTGAAAACTCCCGACCATTTAAGAGATAAAAGTTAATAAAAACATGCGCCATTTTTTTTTCTTCCCTTCCTCAACGAAAGTTGTTTTGGAATTAAGCTCAGCAATTAACTTCATAGATACATGAGAAAACTGACATATTCTGATAACTTGTAAGCTTTGCTAGAGCGTAATATCCAAAAAGTTTTCTTATCTTTTATTAATGGAGTTCAACGATTTTGTTTCAATAGATGGATTGAAGTAGTTTCATGAAGATAACGCAACGAATGCAACAATTACGTTCATGAAGTCGTTATAAAATCCATTAATTTTCACGGAAGATCTTAAACTGGATTTATATGTTTGGTTTGTCAGAAAAAAAGAATCGGATCATTTATACTTGTCCAAAAATACAGTCTCTTTTCCCATAACCCGAATTTCAGTGCTATCAGAACGTTAACCGTTCTACCTAAGCACGGGTCCTGTTCAGGTTCCGCAGACTGTAAAAGTTGAACAACACTCTAAGCTACAACAGTAGTATTTACCCAGACAGTTTCCTGTACTTTTTACGGCGTAGTCATGCAGAAATATGCATTTACATAATACATTTACTAAGAAACTTATGCCTTTAATAATTGATTCATAAATGTCATCAGATATGCATTTACATAATACATTTTATTTTATTTCATAACCGTCGTTGAACAGCCGACCCAATTTTTGGGTTTACGACTACAAATGTTCAACTGAACTACTGGATTAAGTATTGGGAGAAATTTGCTTTCGTAGCGGACTTTCTGATGGCACTAACCCGCATTTGCGTTACATGGAGAAGAACACCACGAGAACCTCCCACTGTTAGCATGACGCCAAGGGGACTCTAGCCCATGATCCGTCTACCACTGAGGATATTTTACGTCAGCACTGTGGTCGGTGCAAGTCGGATCCGTAATTCGTATCGACCAGCCATCGCCGGGATCGAACCCGGTTCACCTCATTGAAAGGCTAATGCGCTATCTTCTGAGCCATCGCGGTTCTACATAATACATTTACTAAGAAGCTTGTGTCTTTAATAATTAATTCATAAATATCTAAAAAAAGTACTTGATATTTCAGTAAGGGAAATCGTAATACTTCTTAAATCGCTTTTACAGAACAAAACAGAGTTAATATCATTTTCAATATTTATAACTGACAATGAAATGTAAATTTGAAAATTTTAACGTTCCTGAAATATCATTTATACGGTTCTTCCAGTAAGCTAAGTGAAGGGTGCAGTGAAAAAACATGTGTGATATTTTAGTGAAGGAAATCATTTAACTTTTTAAACCACTTAAGTTAAGTCAGACTTAGAATAATGTTCAATATATATAACTGACCATACGATGTAACTTTGGAAAATTTAATATTCGTAAAATGACATTTAACATGCTGTTACATTTAACAAAAATTGTGTATTGAAATCAGTGGATGATCATGTGATATTTTAGTGAAGGAAATCATAAAACTTTTTATACCGCTTTAGATTCAAACAAAGCAAACTAATGACCGATGGTTACTACTGGCCATAAGATGTACATTTTCAAAATTTAGCGTTCTTAAAATATCAATGCCCAGGCAACAATTTTACCCCAGTTGGGCTCAACATGGGTCCCATGAGAACACGCACCGAGGGACCCATATTCGGATGTCTAGATTTTTTAATATTAGTCCTAAAATGGCCTATATAGGGCCCGCATTGGCCAATATAGAGCCTTTATTGACAAAATAAGGGATAAAAACTATCGGGTGAATCTGACAATTCTATATAGGGTTAATATCGGAAAAATAAGAGCCTCTTAGAACCCTTTTTTAGTCAAGATTCATAAACATTGGTCCAATATTTTGCTGCTAGGGTCATGGTCATCCACTGAGATCTTTTTAAAAGTGTTTAGTGTATGTATTTCAACTTACCATCTTCTAATTTCGTCCTATTGGGTGCTGATGTAGAAACTGTATGATACATAGACGCTGGAGCACTTGTAAAACCAACGGGATATGAAAAAGAGGATGTCCTCAAGAAAGCTGGCTGAAATGTCCTTATGTCTAGGGGATGTCCCATTTGGGCATAAAATTGTCCATAGTCTATAGGATTATGCCTCAGAGTCTGTGAACTGTCACCACAAGGTAAAAATCTACCATTCAGAAGGCGATTGTAATTAACACTTGGTGCATGCGTCGCGGACACTTCTGCACTGGGTGGTAAAACGGATGGGGATCCCGAGGAGGATGGTGACACAGAAGCTAAGTCACTTCGCTCGTGGGAGGTGACACTACCGAATTTGTCACCATGTGGGAAATTGGGCAACTCTCCTGTTCTCCAAAGGGGTGGTGACGATAAAGATGATTCGGCTGAACTGTCCTGCGGAGGAAGAGGCCTGTGGTACGGTGAAGGATGGTATAAGTGTTCATTGTAACCCAACCTTCTTAATTTTTGGTTCAGATCAGTTTGGTGGTCGAAGAACTTTTTTTGGGGTGGTGGGCTCTCTGAGGTGGCAGTCTGAGCTAGCGACCAGATTTTTGGTTTTTCAATTGATTCTGATTTGATGTGTTCAGGAAGTTCAGGGAATTTGGTTTCTGAGGTTTCAAGCGCTTTCATTGGAGACCTGTCTTCGGGAGCACTGAGGCTGTCACCAACGGGGGAGGTGCATTTCTGTTGTCGGTTTTCATCGTCCTTCATACTGTCTCGTCTTGTTCTACTGGAGTCACTTTCCTGGCATTCTGAAATTAAGTACAAAACATCATTATAAATTTTTTTTTTATACATCCTATTTTGATCATCATACAATATCATCATTATTAAGTTTGTTATTTCTTTTTTCCAATTTGGAATTATTGGTTTTAAAACCAGTTCCATCGAATTATTCTATGAATAACTTTTTCGTATAGCTCAGTCTAAATTTTTGAAAATTAATTTTTTAACCAGCTCCATCTAGTTTATTCGTAATCAACATTTTTGTCAATTTTCGAAAATCTTATGCAACAAACTGTTTCCAGGCTGACCTAAAACCACTTTTAAGTGTTGAAATTTTTAAAAATAAAATGTTTAACTTTTTTAACAAAATTATAAATTTTTATTTTTTAAAAATCTACATGTAATTTCAATATTTTTTGTAGTCCGCTACATTTTTATTTATCAATTTTATTAATCGTATTATTCTAACTTTAGTACATCATGAACATACTTAACTAGAAATTTATAGATAATTAGCGTTTTTTTTTTTTTTTTTACTATAGATAATTGGAACTATTTGACAGAAATTGTATCATTGTTTTTAATTTTAATTCATCGCAATTAATTTAAAATCTGTAAGACTATATGCTTTTTTTTTTTTTTTTTTTTTTTTTTTTTTTTTTTTTTTTTTTTTNTTTTTTTTTTTTTTTTTTTTTTTTAATTTCACATCCAAAATATACTAACTACAGTATAAAAATTTCTTCTATTAAAAATGGCCGCTGACATCACTTGCAGCATTACAAATCATTCCTGATTGTATTGATGCAGTATTACAAAACATGTTGCCCATCGTAAGACAGACGTGTAATTTTATCCCTCGCAAATTTTTATTAATACGCAACATCACGCTCAGCATAATTTCTCTCTTTATATTAATATGCCATTCCCGAAAATCATAAAGGAAATTAGCGTCGAACAGAAAAGGAAAAAAAAAATTGCTGAAATTACTTCGATATTTTTTCTTTTTTCTTCATGAGAGAAAAAAAGAAAAGATAACACATTACCTTAAAACATATACCTGGTCTAAATGCGCTTTTCATGCTATTGTTGAGTGCTAATGTCTCAATTTCGTAGATGACAGAATCACAAGGCAGTTAGATTTATGACATAATAAGACACTGCGGGTTGAAACTATAGTTTGCGTGTACGCAACACCCCGTGGGAGTCTTTGAGTTTTCCCGCTTTTTTCTTCATTCTTGCCCCTCCCCACCCGTTACTCATTTTTATGGCACCCAACCCCCCATTCCGTATTCGATGCTTGCACATTATATTCAATGGATATTTTTCTTAAGAGTGCCAGTGAAGATTCTACGAGGAAAATTTTTTTTTCTACTCTTTCCTGCCCAAAGGATGCTTTTTTTTTTGTTTTAATTTCATTTTGTTGATAGTAACAAATGCTTATCGTAACAGATGTGGTTCGAGTGTTGTTTTTAAAAAAATTTCTACACAAATCCAAATAGAAAAAAAAAAAGAAAGAAAGCTTTTGTTATTCGAAATAAAATAAAAAAATCAGTGTCAATATTCACGTAATGTGCCCATTAAAAACAGAATGCCTGACTGGCTTGTTCAAACTATTATGACGTAAACATATTTTATGCAAATTCGAACCCCCACCCCCGTCCAGCTTGACAGCAAAAATAAGCTAATTACAAACCATGCTTACACAAAAAAGTATATATATATATATATAGTATATAAAATCTTAATCATTAATATATCAAAATTACATTTTCTTTACTCATTTCATGAAAACTTTGAATGGAATATTGCTTGACCTACGTGAAATAACTTTCCTACGTGTAATAACTTTCGTTGCATTTTTTAATTTGCTTTTTAAGAAGAATTTGAAAATAAGAGTATTTTAATGTTTTACATAAACATTTCTCATGCAAATACTGAAAAACTCTCAATATTAGCCTTTAAAATATAATAATTCGCTTATATATTTCATCCTAATTCTGATAGTTACAAACATAAAATAAAAAATTTATATTTTATATATTTTTATGTATTTTATATATATTTGCAAAATTTCTTTAATAATTTTTTTTCATTTGAATATTATTAACTATTTTTAGAGGTTTTTTTATTCTTCTCCTTTTTCACGTACCCTGAATTTAAAATACACATTCCTAAACGCTAAACACGTATGATAAAATTTTGAAATTTTTGAGCCCTTGCTATTCTCCTACTCTAACGATTTTTTTTTTTTTTTTTTTTAAATGAGGCTGTTGTTAATAAAAAATATCCTTTGTTGCACGAATGTATTTAACAATAATTTTCTGAAAATTTAATAAAATTTTAATTTCTCTTTCTTAATTTCACGACAAGGTACGTTAACTGAATAACGTCCTTCAGCATATTTTTTGTGATTTTGCTACCTCTCCCCTTTATCAGGCAAAAAACGCACATCACTTCTCCAGATCCTTCAATATTGATATATTTTCGAATCATAACCCCCTTCCTTATTACTGTTTTTCCCCCTAACTTAAAGCGTTTATTTTTTCGTCATAGAGATTTTATTGCATTACGGTAAGTGTGGACTATTCTACAAATAAATAAACGAATAAAAACTAAAATGCAAATTCCTGCATCTTCTCAACTGATTAACTAACTATAATTATTTAGTTAACGCCCAGCCCTTTCATCGATTATTTCAAGGAAAAAAAAATATTTAGTCAAAGAACAAATAAGAACATTTTTTAATATCATAACTATCAGTCTCGCATTATTGACTAGCTTACTGATAGGCAGTCATTCATTGTTATTAATCCTTAGATAATAATTTAGTTTTAATGTGTCTAATTTCTTTCAATTAATAAATTTGAAAAATGAATTAAAATATCATTATAATAAAAAAGTAATATTAAAATTCTATAGATATTGTATCATATAAACTCCTTAGCTTTAGAAGATGGAGGGATCTGCTTGTTTAAAGATGCATAGTTTTTTCTGAAATAACTTCGTTTTCTAATTGAACTTTTAACTCTAACGCACTAGCAGAGCACTCTGACTGCAACATGAGATTGTAGAAATCGTCGAAAAGATCTCTCTTAATAAGAGTCTTGAGCAAATATTTTGAATACATTCCAGTTTACTAATTTGTTTTGCTAATATTTTTTGTTCAAATATATTTCCGTTTCGTTAAAATCGTTCAGAAAATGCGCTCAGTTATGTTTTTCTCCGATTTTCAAGATTTTTAACGACTGAAATATGTATTGTCTTAGGCTTTTATCATACAAAAATAAACAATATTCATACAGTTAAATGCTGCACTGCCTACCTCTTATACTTATCTCCCTACATATTTATGGTTTTATCTTTTAACAGAAACGTGCAAATTGAACTTTATTATATGTCCTAATAACTAAGGAGATTGAACCCTATTCTTTCAGTGTATGTTTCAAGTCAAGGCAGATTTTAAGTCATTTATTACATAGTTAACTCCTGCAAGGCAAAAGCGGTCTCTCATACTTCCGTTTGATTAGAACAACCCCAAAACATGTCTCATTCCAAGAAATTAAACCGATACACGGCGCTAATCTCTCAATTGGGAGCTTTCGCGTGAGACAGGCCTATAAATATCGTCCAGATCTTTTCTGAAACAATGCGGGGTTTCGTCAAAAATGGCCTTTCTTCTTTTTGTTTCGGCTATTTTCTTCTTCGGGGAAACTCCTCTTACCTAGTATAACTGCGTGTAATTATTGTTGACGGACGGGGCCAATTTGCTAGGAGTATGATTTGTGTGCCTTGTGTTGAAGGGCCCCTCCCCTTTGTACCTATCTCATGGCACGTTGGGCCCCGAAGGTTGCACGAGAAATCTCTGCTCCTGGAATATATAGCACTCACTTATCGTGGCTCGTAAATTTTGCGTCATGGGCTTCAATTGAGTTGTCCACCTTCTAGCGGGCTCTGGTCAATGGGCCTGCCGTGCCCAAAGCCGGCAATTACACACTCTCTAGATGTCTCAATTATTGCTCTTTTTTTTCTTCCCTTGGCAGAATGTCTTTAGCATACAGCTTGACAGGTGTTGGGCAAGTTATAAATCGGGACATTAAATAAAAAGTATATGAGGCACAAGGCATGTGACGTGCATGTCAGTCATAATTCTGTAATGCGCTATTAGCCGCTTAACTTTGCCTTCGAGGGGCAGATTTCCTTGTGTGCGTACACGTATACAATTTAGTTTTTATTGCTTTACGACGTGTGATGACTGGTCGTTAGATGGTTCGTTTTTATAAGGTTGTTTTTTAAACACTGGTTGTGGTTGGAAATTAAAACATATACCAGAAGAAGGGGGGAGGGATGTCAGACATATACGAAAATTGAGATGTCAACTATGCGTGGTTCAGTAATGAAGTTATTAATGTCGTTCTCGTTATTTTTGTCGTTCTGCAAAAGGCCATTTCTAAGGGGAGAGCAATAAGAGGCATGTCGGTTCCCGTTAATGGGCCACTTACCGGCGCCACTGAACAAAGTAGCCATTTCTGAGAAATTAGATTTTTTTTTTGTTTTTTTTTTGCCTTGAAGTAGAAAAGTATGATAGGAATCTTTCATATCACTCATTTAGATTCGGTTATAAATGAGTGATCTGATCTATGTTTACAAATAGGTATAATTTTAATAATGGTGAAATGATTTGCAATGTTAATTATCCCCAAAGAAGATTACACTGAAGAGGTATTTACAACTAAATTTGGTCATCAACTCTTTTTTTTATTTATTATTATTAATCTTATTATGAGCATGCAAATTTGACTCGCCAAATTAACCGAAAAATTCCCCTTTTAACAAATAGAATGGAATAGGTGGTGTAAAAAATTATTTTAATCAATACATAACATTATTTTTTTTTTAAATCAGTCATTTCGTCAAAGGCGAAAAACTTTGACTAATAAAATGAGTTATGATACTTTTTTTTATCTAGATGAAATTAGTCTTAATACCTTTCATTTTCGATCGTTTATGCATTTCGTAATTCCAATTCTTAAACTTTCCTTTAAATATATTTCACATTATTAGCGACTGTTGTCGTATACGTAAGCACTTAAAGTGGTGAAGTTGAATTATGATCTGGTTATTTAAGAGTGGAGACAGGGTATAAGCAATTCTTACGTAAGACGTAAAAATACTCCTATTTTTAAAATTTTCTTAGAAAGCGAAATAAAATTATTAAATTACTGAATGAAAAATTTAAAATTTGTAATAAAAGATGCATCTGGGGGTGAAAAAATTGGAGAAAAAAAAATTCCTTTGAAGAATTTCAGATGTCAGCGATTTTGTACGCAAAAATAAAACACAAGATTTCTAAAGAATATTTTGCTCAAAGATTAAGGATATTAATTGCAACAATTTTTTTAATGCTTTTATTTTGCCAAGTTCCATCTTTTATTTTAAATTTAATCTTAAAATTAGACTACGGAATAGTAAAACTACAGCGAAAGTCAAACAGTGATTTTTATACGTAAGCGTGAGAGGATGTTTGTGATCTGCTTATTTTTGCTGACAAGGAGGAGAAAGAGGGTGCAAATTCCCCCCCCCCCCAAGAAAAAAAATGCTTACGTAATATTTGAACGGACCACTAGCCAATTATGGTTACGTGTTATTGAATATTTTGAAATGAAAATCAAAATAATTCAGCTATTTTGAAAGATGCCTGTAAACAAAAATTCACAAAAAAAAAAGCGTTTTATTTCAAAAAGATGAAATCAAAATAAAGATATAATAGAAAACAAAACGTTGCAAAATGATTAATGATACAAAATAAAACAGGCTATAAAATCTTTCCTGATGTTAAAATAAATGAAGTATACTTAAAATAATTTTATAACATTTTCTTCAAGTTCAATACTAAAACGTTTACAAAAAGTACATTAAAGGCAGTTATTGTTACTTAATGTTTTTTCTTTTCTTCCTTTATCTGTTATCTGATGCAAATGAATTAAAGGAGACAAATCTTTCTTTTAACGATACTTGATTTTCCTCCTAAAGTCAAGTCCTCTTCATGAATTTAATACGTAATAACATAAGGAAATGTTTTTCAAAAAAATTAAAAGCTTATTTTTAAGTTGTTGAAAAATGCTTTTTAGCTGATTATTCGTAAATGTTTGTGCTTGAAGATAAGAAAAAAGACAATTCGTAACTCTTATTCTAATGATTTGATCGTGACTTTGAGAAATAATTGATTTCGATGTCAAATAATCGTGTTCTCTAATCTTGTTTAAACAACCTCAAAGAGATTTACGACTCGCAAGAGATTGTGTGTTCATTGTTATTATAAAGCATATCTACAGGGAAAAGTGTAGTCCTCAAAAACAACTTAATAACAGAGTTGGAAACATTTCACAGCGATTTTACATGTCATTTAAGAAAAATTATTGGATATGGAAACACGATACAAGCTTATAATTTGATTGCAACTAGAAATTGAAATCGTATCTTATAAGGTTGAAGGAGATATTTTTTAATTTAGTAAAATATGTTCTTTTAACACTAGAGAGACTGATACTTAGTATATACCTATATTGCCCAAAAGAAGCAATCGAAATGACTGGATTGTGAGAGAATAACTAATGTGCAAAGAAATTTGTTTAAAATTAATTTTTGATATTTTTTTACAGTTATATAACAAGCTATTAGTAAATATTAACAATAAAAAAATCATATACTGTACAAAAAGTCAACAAAATTCTACGACATTGTGTCATTATATAAATCATTGTTTTTCTAATTGAAATTAAAAAGCAGTCAAAATGACTTCCTTGGGCAATCTAGTATTAACTGTAAAAAATAGATCCTCAAATTTCTCGGAACTTTTTACGTTTTTAACGAAACCGTTCTTTGGTATTTGCTCTTGAACGAACATTTCGTCAAAGTGGCGAAATACCTATCGTCACTTCTAGGAAACGAATTTCGACAAAGGTGAAGACATATTTTGTCATTCCAGTTAACTCTCTCCCATAACGCACTGCGATGAGGCTCCCAAGTTAAGGAAACATTTTCGCCATATTTTTGAGAGTTTGCTTTTCGTCACAAATCATGTGATTTCGTGATTAAATGATTATCAAAATTAACGAAATACAGCTCAAGGATTACTGAATAGTCAGAAATGATGTATTTGTTTCCGAGAGTTTGTTATAGTGTGTATTTTAAGTGCACAAAAATATTGCTCAAAAATTAAGCAGGCACTTGGGGGGGGGGCGTGAAGGGGTGTTGGCAATGTTTACGTAAGACAAATAAAACCTCCTTATTGTCAATTTTTTTTCAAGCCAAAATATTTTTTAAAGCCCAAACATTTTGTTACTTTTTGTGAAATGACAAAATGTTTTTAAAAATGTGACATTTTTGAAAAATTTTAATTTAGAAATAAAGGTTAAATTTTGGGAAAGAAAAAAGAAAAATTTCTTTACGGCGTTTCAGATTTTTTTTTTTTATAATAAATTGAAACTTAAATTTTATTGACTACATGAAAACTGAATACAAGGGGAAAAAACTTTTTAAAGTTTTATTACCAAGAAACAAAAATGTAAATTCTATTTTGTATGCAAAAAAAAAAACTTTTATTCTATAAACCTATATCAAAAAGGTACTAAGGAACTAAAAATTTTCTTTGACAATAAAGCCTGAAAAAAAAAATCTTTTTAAATTATGTTAATTATACAAGTTTTATTTAAAAATACTCAGTTTTTTTAATTTTGTATCTGCTGATGAAAGTGATGGAAAACCTTTAAAATTGTAGAGATACGCATAAAAACAAATAAATAAATTAGAAAAAAAATTATAATTATTATTTTTCATAATTATAATTTTTTCCCCTCTAAAACAAAGGCTCCCACAAAAATTTTGATTGCGTATCCTTTTCTGAATGAAACTTATTTTAAATTTTATAAAATTTAAAAGAAAAATTAAAATTGTACCTCGTACCATTTATTTTCACTATCATACAAAAATATAAACTTGCACTTGTTTTATTAGTGTTTAGTCCTGCTAAAAACTATCTGACATAATATTTATAGAATTGTGTGCAACTCGATTCATTCCATACAATGATATAATATAATATTTTTACCACGATGGGTGAACAGGTTCGTATCCTGGAGTTGGCAATTATAATTTTTATAATGTTTATTAATAATTCTTTGAAAATTATGCATCGCCAAACTGCATCTTTCAATATGAATTGTTACTTATGCAGCAAAATTCAGATTGAATTCTTGAGCTTTCAATTGAAACTCAAAAGGGATAAATAACAATTCCGAAAATTACAATAGAATGTTTCCTTTGATGAGATAGTAAAAAAAAAAAAAATTAATCGAAGGTAGGGGGAGGGGAAGTAGAGATGTTTTTCTTTCCTAATCAGATGAAAACGTTCGATAAATAAAAACAATTGTTTTTCTATCTGTTTATGGACTTATTGTTTTCATTTTTATTTGTGTATCTCAGTAAAGGAGGGACTTCTGAAGCGTGACATCTAACGGGATAGTGTGTACACAATTGAACAATGGATCAGCACACAAAACATTGAGTTTGCATGCTTGTAGTGACACTAGTATGCAAACTAGTTTGCTAAACTCAAATTGAACAGTAGATGAAAATCTCTATGACACTATCACCAGAGTAAATTATTTTATTCTTAAAAGCATCCAACATGTACCAGTTTAGAAAAGTTTTAACTGCATGCACACATGAGTAATCGAGACATTTTAAAGAGTACTTCAATTGCATAGCGTTGATGCATTTTGAATGAATTAAGAAACACATTTCTATACAAACTTGTTAAGGGGCATTTATATAAGTTTATTATAGTATGATACTTTTTAACCCAAGTAAGATATTTTTAAACTCCATATTTTTAAGCACGGGGTATGATATTTTTAAACTCATGGTGTGATATCTTTAAACTCATGGTGCAATATTTTTAAACTCATGGTATGATTTTTTAAACACAAGGTACAATATGCTTTACTCATGGTATGATATTTCTAAACACAAGGTACAATATGCTTTGCTCATGGTATGATATTTTTAAACACAAGGTACAATATGCTTTACTCATGGTATGATATTTTTAAACACACGGTATGATATTTTTAAACTCATTGTATGATATTTTTAAAGACACTGTATGATACTTCTAAAAAGTTTAGAATTACTTCGCACAGTTCGTTTACAATAACAATCGAAAGTAAAAACTGCAGCAAATAAGAAATGAGATTAGGATAATGATCTTACTTTGATTTTCATTCGAATCGCTGAGTTCGCTCTTAAGGTCATCCCCACTCTGCTGATCATCTTTATCATCATCTTCATCCACAGATACATCATCTAAATCATCCCCAGTTTTGTTCCTTGGCTCCCACGTCATTTTGTTCTCTTTTTTCAGCCTCCTGCGAGCATTCGCAAACCACGTTGAGACTTGTGTGAGAGTCATTTTGGTGATGATGGCCAGCATGATCTTCTCACCTTTCGTCGGGTAAGGATTCTTACGGTGTTCGTTGAGCCAATTTTTCAACATACCCGTTGTTTCACGTGTCGCGTTGCGACGTCGCGCTTCACTATCAACAGGATCAAACCTAGGACAATGAAAAAAAATTAGTACCCTTATTAGTTACTATAATAGAAGGGGAAAAAAACATTGTAAATACATTTCGTTTTTTTTTTTTTTAAAGTAAAAAAATTTTTTTGTGAATTTTTATATTTGGTCGTGATTGTATAAATCCGTAGAGACAGCTTTCGAGATTTGCGCATACGCAGTTAAGGTACACCTCGAAAGCTTGTAAAAAACTAATTTTAAAAACTGAAAATTTTCAGTTGGAATTAAAACGAAGTATAATTATTGACGCATATCTATATCACAAATGAAATAAACGAATATGTTAATGAAAATTAAAATAATAGTAAAATAATACAATTCCTTGTTGCAAGGTGATAGCAAGAAAGTATATTAAATTATAAATGGGACCAAAAAAAAATTCAGTTGGAAATATTTTGTATTTTATACTATGACATAATAGAATATTAATATTATAAAAGTCCATGAGCAAATAAAAAAAATTAAAACTATTTAAAAATGTAAGTTTTTTGTAAAACATAATAGTTAAGAAAATGAAACTTATAAATTGTGAGTTATAAACTTTAATAAATTTAAAAGCATACCGATCTCCGTACGGAGAATATGCGGCGAGTACAGGTTCATATCCGTGTCCTGGTGGTAGGGATGCCCAGGCAGCCCGAGGATCTTTTATGTCATAAGGAGATGCCTGAAAAACAAATTTTATTAAAATAAGGCACATTTTTTCAGTAATTATGTTTGTTTTTACTACTGCATAAAGCCTATAGTAAAAATTAAAATTATCAATGAATATTTAAAAAAAAAAGAATCCTAATAATCATTTTGCATTTGAAAGTGTTATAAATTTATGCATAGGGAAAACAGCATGAATAATTTGCGATAAACTATATTTATGTTAAGGATTTGAAAACAAATCTAAGCACGTGTGTATTAATCAAATAAATTGAACAGTTACAAGGTCAAAAATCTCTTAGTGTCTTGGACCTATTTTAATTATAACTGATCATGTAACACTGCAATTTTTAACGGAAGATATACTACTCATTTTTATCCGGATACTTAACTATTCTGTTTATTTTAACGAGTTAAATTACTCTGCATATTAGTTGTAACTTTAGCTGAAAAATGCTATACAAAAGGAGATGATTTTTTTTAATTCGGATGATTTATATTTTGAAGGGTATTGAACTATCTTATCGCTTAAATGAATAAGTTGCTAAATTAAACCATCTTATTGTTCAAATAAATAAATAAGTTGCTAAATTTAACCATTTTATTGTTCAAATTAGTAAAGGTGCTTATGGTCCAAATGAATAAAGTGCTAAATTGGACCACATTATAATTCAAGTGAATGCGTTACAAATTTGAACCATTTTATCGTCTAAATTAATAAGGTGCTAAATTGAACTATTTTATTGTTCAGATTAATAAGGTGTTAAATTGAACCATCATATCATTCAAATGAATTAGTTGCTAAAATAAATCATATTATTGTTCTTCTTAAACTTGNATTTATTGATACATGTAATTATTATGTGTACAATGGTTACACCTATAGAATTTTTACCTTTTTCCAAAGTTCAAGGTTTTGGACACTTTAAGACAGTTTAATCCAGTTTAGGACAGTTTTACCCAGTTTAGGACAGTTTTACCCAGTTTAAGACAGTAAAACCCACGTGTCCTGTCCAAAACCAGTTTAGGACGTCAAAAACCCCAACCCTGGTTTCAATGTATGGAAATATGGTTTAATTGTGCAACTTAATAGGGTGGCAGTAAATTTTGCTGTGTAATTTCAAGGTACCCATATTATGGTTCAAATTTGTACTCATTTTTCTAAAAGTGTATGATTAAGACAAAGCCATACCGAAATGAAATAACATTTACCAAATGATCTAAACACAAATTTTGACGATGAAGGGAAGGATATATTGATGCAATAATCTAGAACTGAATCCACTTAAATGCTAAAAATTAATACAGTTACGAATAAAATGTTTGTTAAAATGTCATATACTTTTAATTTATTATTCTTCAATTTATTTTTAACATATGGTAACTAACATATAAATTGCCATAATTTTTAAGATCCGAGCCGAAATTTAGAAATATTTTATTTTTAGTACTTTAAAAAAGTATAAATTGTTTAACCGAATACTACAAGTGTAAGTGAATAAAAATTATAGCAAAAACTTAGTAATGAAAAGAAATTAGTAAACAGCTTCAGGAATTATTATAATTATTACTAATTAAGGAGTTGAGTTTCATTATTAGTAGTTCAAGCATGAATGAGATTTGAAATCAAAAATCTTCGTTATTGATAATTAATAGTTGATTTTAATTTATTAGTACAAAACTGTCTAGTTTCCCATTTAATAAATAATCCGTAAATTATTTTATCAAATGTCATACACTTTGTTTGTAAATTATCTTAGGAATAAAAAAGAGAGCAGAATTTCTAAATATCTAATTAATATTCTTTTTTTGTCTAAATAATATTGCAAGATTTAAAACTAACTTATTTTTCTTACGCTAAGAAAATTAATGTTTTCTTTTTTTTTGTTATTTTTTTAAATCAAAAATGAATACATTTACGAATAAACAGTTTGTTAAAATGTCATATACTTTTACTTTCTGACATAATTTATAGTGTTTTCAAAATTTACGCATAAGCTAACCCTAATATTATGTTATTTTTTAAGAACTAAGATTCCAGTTAGAAAACACTTAACATATATTAAAACTGAATTAATATAAATAAATATTAACTAAAGAAAAATTAAACAGTATGAATATTAATATAAATTTTACTGTCAATATTATAGATTAATATTTATTCCTGTTGTTATTCTCTATAAAAATCCGTGCTTTGGAAAAATTTTAGAATAACTTGAAAACTAGATGAATAATTGATACAATTTTAAAATGAAATCGAAAAATTATTGAGTATTGAACTTAGAGCACAAAAGTCAAATGAAAAGTATTCATCAGTAGTAAATGAATTTATTATAACCGTCCCAAATCAATTTTCTTGCATCAATTGGCATAATCGATAATGGATGGACATAATCGATACAAATTTAATTGACGTATTATTAAGCTCTAAAAATAACAGTTGAAAACGCCTATTTTAATGAATGTTTCTGTCAACTTTCTTGTTTTAATGCATTTTTAAAAATGAGGAAACATTTTATTATTTTATTTATCGATTAAAAAAATAATTAATATTAATTAACTAATAATAGTTCATCTGAACTTTACATTTTAGAACAACAATGGGGACGAAAAAGAATTAGCCAAGGAGGGTTTTTCCCGCGGTATAGCATTATCTTAACAATTAATAGAAATATATATATAACATGAAACAAATGTAAAATAAATAACGTAATTTAAATATTGGGTTTATATTAAAATTAAAGTCGAAATTCAAACAGCAAAAAGTGGCTTTTTATTGTTTTAACATCATATTGTTTTAACATATTGTTTTCTCTAATGAAAATTGTTATCTCTATTAAAAAATTCTCTAAAAGATTAGTCACAATAAGTCCTTCAATACATAAGTTCGAGAAATAAAAAAGTAAGTAAAATAAATTATTTAATAGATTTATCGCATTTGAAAATAAAAACATTCTAAACATAAATGACTAACATAAAAAAAAATAAATAAATATTTTAATAGATACATCATAATTGAAAGTAAAAGCATTCTAACTATAAATGACTAACATAAAAAATAAATAAAAAAAAATTTAATAGATATATCGCGATTGAAAGTAAAAACATTCTAAACATAAGTGACAGACAAATAATTGATATGGTTTCATACGAACCACCCCCGATAGATCGATAAAGAGGGGTGACTTACCAAGGTGGTCGAATAGAGCATGGCAGGGTGGTGGCCGCTCATGTAGGTAGCAGCGGCGACATGGTCTGGGTATCCAGCCGCGCCTGCGGCGTACAATTCAGAAAGCCTCGGGTAGGCCGTGCCTAGAAGCCGACCGTCATACGGTAGGGAACAGACGCTAGAGCCGGGATGGGCCTGACTTACTAGTGTGTCGGGTGGCATGCTGTTTGAGGCTGGATAGTGGACGCTGGGGTGCTGGCCTGTCATCAGAAGCTGAAAAATAAAAAAAAAGAATGTTAGGGAAAGGAGAGATTGGTTGGTACTAGGGGGAGTGTCTACGACCCCCGATAACTTTTTTCACCCCCAACAAAAATTTGAAGGAAAATGCTTTATATTTTTTTTTTGTGTGCAAAATATGCCCATATGCTTCGATATCATCAGTATTTATTTCATAACCTGGTAATACAGCTTATTGGTACCTTAACTAAAATTTATTAATCATTAGTTTGCTACAATGTTAGAAATTTCACGGAAAAAAATGGTCACGTAACAATTTATTTGTCATTTTACCAAATTCAAACAAAACTGTCAAATTACCGTAAATAAGATGGTAATCGAACTGTTAATTGTGAGAAAAAACAGTTTATTAACTGCTTTTACCTAATACGGTTAAACAACCAGAATTTCATCGCACGAACCAAGCCCATCTAATAAAGAGACTTAGTTTCTTGCAACTGCGTAAATGTTACAAATGAGAGGGCTAATCTATCAGTCTCGTGATCGACAGGTCTCTAAGTTGTACCACAATATTTCCTCTATTTCTTTGTTTCTAGTGTCTTGCACTTCCCAATTTGTGCCCTGCTCTCTCCAGTGCCCATTATCTGAAGAAAAGCCTAGCTCCTATGTCCAGTTTAAATTTCTTTTTTACGGTTTTGAAACCATGCTAGCTCCCAAATGATTAAAAAACCGTTTAGTTTCGTATTCATGGTTTCATAACCTTCCTATTTGTAAACGGTTTTAAAACCATAAAAGTAAAAAAATGTTCTTCACCGTGAACTTTACGGTTAATTGAATGGACAGATTGTTGCCGGTTATTTTACTATAATTTGAAGTTTTAAGAGAATGCTCTATAGCGGGATAAAACCTTCATTGCCAATTCTCTTTCACCTGCATAAGTAATTTAGAACTTGAAATGTTTAAAAAAAATTTAAATTAAATTAAAAAAAAGATTAAAAAAAAAGCTAATTCGGGTTTGAGTTAGAGCAAATAATGAAGTTTCAAATGTTGAAATGTTCCTCATAATTTATTTGCATTTTAATATTTGAAAACATTTTTCAGCATTTGAGATTTCTTGGTTTACACTAGATTTGCGTGGACCCATTCTTTTTCCTTTCAAATTAAAAAAAAATCGCTAGCCAATCTCAAAACATTATTGAAATAAATTTTTTTTTTTTTACCGTGTTTTACTTTTTTAATAGTTGTAAACATTAAGTATTTGGAGCGGAATGTTAATGATTTTCATGCTGTCAATGTGTTTTTAATATATATATATTGGAAAATTTGCATTTTGGAGTGAAAATAATTAACTTAGACAAGGTTCAAATATTACTCTAGTATCTAAAGTTATATTTTATTTGTTTTCGCTAACAAGGGAGGGGAAAAGAAAGATAAACAATGTTTACGTAAATCACTAAATTTCTTTAAAATGCACAAAAATTCCCTTTGATCAATAAAATTAATTAAAAGATAAAATGCTGCATTGAAAGTATCACAGTTAAGAGTAAAGAACTGCTTATTTTCAATAAATGGCATATTTTCAGTTCCTTATTTTAAATAAAAAAGCAAATTTTAACAAGCCTTACTTTACTTAAAGCTAATGAATCTAGAATCGTTTTTAATTACAAAGGCCAATTAAATGCTGTTCTGTCTGAGAATATGTATTTATAAAATAGCCCATCAATTTTAAAAGGGTATATTGTTCTTGGTATCTCTAACGTTCATTTAATTCAATTTTTTCAACTAATTCAATCTTTTCAACTTAAGTAATGTATTACTTTACCCATCGCTACATCAATAAGTGTTGAGTGATATTTCTATTAACTGAAAAAAACCGATTCTTTTGAAAGTCTCACATGGTCAACTAGTTTTTTTTTATTCAAAGCCAATTGCGTGCGTTTGCATATTATTTGCGACACACACACTTTTTTATTCTTTAGTTCCTGACTTCTGATCTTTTCGTCAGGGTGATTTGCAGATTTATTGCTTCCTCTATGAAGTATGGCGCTAATAACTACTTGGATATATTTAGAGAAAAAAAAAGGAAAAAAAAAAGGGAAAAAAAAGCAGGTGCCTTTTTTTCAAGCGTCTAAAGAAGGGAAGAACATCAAAGAAAAGAATACCACATTAAGGTGCAGACCGGTACGAAGATGCTAACTACCCATCAGTTATGCTTAGAATATTTTGATAAGCATCTGTCGCCAATTCGTGACTCGTCAGATTTGTAGCCACTAATAGCACCATCAAATAAATGAGGTGAGAAAATCCAAAGCCAATCAAAAGCGAAATAAAGGTGTTTCGTATTGGGGTGTTAACATGAATGAGACACCATACACATATTAAGTTGTATGTTCACTTTTAACCAACTTCCAAGTAACGATTCAGTTTTTATGTTTGAAAATTCAAGAGTTAAGCAAGCATAAAGTGCATAGCTAAAAAAGTCAAGTACGCATGCGCATTATAGTCGAGGTAGGAAAGATAAATTTCAATTAAAACCATTTTTGAAATGTTAAGCCCTTTCTGTTGACCGAAAATTATGAATTAAGCTTTAAAAATGTTATAATAAAGAAATGGCAAATAAATCTTCTTTCTGCCATCTAAATCTTCTTTAAAGGAAAATAAGTGCAAAATTAAAGTATAATAAAACTATTGGTAATTTTTTACCAATAGTTTTATTATTCTTCAAAATAATTCTATGAGATTCTAAATTTTAATTTTAGAAGCAATGAATCTTTTTTTTTTTATATATATTATATATGGTAACGAAGATATAAATTGTCTTAATTTTTAAGATCGTAGACGAAATCTACAAATATTTTATTTTTGGTACTTTAAAAAAATATTAACTTCTTATCCAAATACTAAAAGTGTAAGTGAATAAAAATTGTAGCAAAAACTTAGTAATAAAAAGAAATCAGTAAAAAGCTTTAGGAATTATTTTAATTAATAATTATTATTACTAATTAAGGAATTAGTTTTATTATAAATAGTTCAAGCATGAATGAGATTTTTAATCAAAAATCTTTGTTATTGATAATTTGTATTTGATTTTAATGTATTAATACAAAATTGTCTAGTTTCCCATTCAATAATTAATTCGTAAATTATTTTATCAAATGTTATATATTTTGTTTGTATATTATCTTAGAAATGAAAAACAGATAGAATTTCTAAATATCTTATTAATATTTCTCTTTTTTTTAAAAAAAATATTGAAAGATTTAAAAATAACTTCCTTTATTTACGCGGAGAAATTAAATGTTTTTTTCCTTCAAAAATTATGTTTTTTCTTATTTAAAAAGAATAATTGCTTAAGCAAATGCTGTAGCAAACTTGTCAGGTGTTTTAAAATTGAAAATTTAAAAAAACATGGCTGATTTCAAATAAATATTTAATAACCGTCTTAAAGTGCCCTTAACTTTAAACTATAATTTTTGATTTTTCTTCTTGTACTAAACAAACAAAAATGAAATAAAAAACTTTGAGAACCACGAGTCAATTTCTAATTTACTTAATCATGTTAGAATCCAAAATCATGAATTAGAAAATTCAAAATAATGATTGTTTAAGCAAATGCTAACTTGTTAAGTGTTTTATAAATAAAAGCTTCAAAAAAAAAAAAAAAAAGTTGCTGATTTTTTAATAAATATTTAGTAACAGTCTTAATATCAAGGTTATTTAAGATAATTTGTGATTTTTTTTCTCTCTCTTGTTCTTAACAAGCAAACTAAAATGAAAACTTTGTGAGAAACATGAGTCGATTTCTAATTAACGCTTCAAGTAATAAGCGTCATAATCGTGACACAAGAATTCATTTTTGATTCATGGATGAACTCCTAAATCATCAACACCTATTTTTTTCTTTTAAATTTTTTTTCACCTCTTTCAATCCTGGAAAGAATATTCGGGCTATTGGCAATAAATTACACTTTTCTTTTTCCATCCGCAACATCAAGCACGAATCGTTCGAAATTTCGGAATAGAATTCCTCTTTGATCGTTTTATTTATTTTTTTATTTACGCCCAAAATAAATCATTCCTTTTTTTTCTCTCTTATTCTTAATTCGTTCTTACGTGTAATCCAACTTGTCTTGGAACACAAGATAAAGTCGACTTGTAACTTAATAAGGTGCTGTAGTTAGCAGACATGTTTCGGTCAGAGTTTTATCTTGTAAATTCCCTCCCCCCTCCTATCATTCTTTTCTTGCTCATCTCCCCCCTCTTGTAATCGTGTTCCTAAATTGGGGTGATATTATTCAAGGGAAAGGTAACTTGTAATCGGAGGTGAAAATTGTTTAATCGAATTTTCTTTTTATTTCTGGAGGTGTGGCTGCGTTTAGATATCCGAAGCATGTTTCGCCAACCCAAAGTAGGTTTTTGACGCCGTCTCAATTTTCCAATTTTGCGGGGATGAAAATTAAGAAGTTATTACATTGTTATTAGTTACAACATGATAACTGACAGGGAATATTATTTTAAGCTCTCTTTACACCATACGTGATATTTTAATGCGCTTACTGACGTCATAGCTATCATAGCTGCCAACACGGATAGGAAAGATATTACGAAATAATATAAATTTCATGATCATTTTTGCATAATGTACTAAATATTTTACGTAAGGGAAATCTTAGGGATTTTTATAGTCATCAAAATCGAAAAACTGCAATATTTTCCAGTTATTATTGACATCAAAAACACTTGGAATGTTATATATGTTTCGAATACTAATAAGGCATTTAATTCATCAAAGATAGTTAAAGTTTGTTTTTAAACTCATTTAAAAAGAGAGTTCTGAATAAAAATAAACGGAAAATTTTAGAACAAAAAAAGTTTTGAATTGATTTCTATAAATGGGGTTCGCTTCATTATGTATTAATACTACTACTTATTTAAATATTCTAGCAAACAAGCAATAATCTGTAAAAAAAATTTATTTCAATAGGGATTTTTTTAGGAAACTTACTTAATTTTAGTGAATTTTCTAAAATGTACAAAAACTAACAGAATTTTTATTAAACCAGTAGACCAGGAGAAACTGGTAAAATCCAGTAGTTTACTGGAAAATCCTGTAGAATTGGCAGCTATGCACGATGAACACAATTCACATTGCTGTGACTGTGTGTTTTGTTAATATATGGAGCCACTAGAATAGCACTTTTTATTATTTTAGTGTAATTTGGAGTAGATATTTTTCAACGTTGTTGTGTTCACCTCATGAAATAAATGCCTGTAATTTACAGTGATGCAACAATTTTTTTGTATAAATGGTAGTACTCTATGAAGTAGAAGCCTGCGATTGGATTTTTACTGTTTTGAAGCAAGTATTAATATTGCTGTTTGCGTAACTCGATATTGTTCACCATTAATTGATGAGGGCAAATTCACGAAATAGATATCTGCAACTCGTAGTTGATGATATTGGATATTTGTATTTTTAAACATTTCTGTTTAGTTTTATACATAATCGGGACTAGCTGGATTTAATACTCTACCTGGAATGTAATTAAGAGCAATCATTTTTTTAAAAATCTGTGCATAAATTATTTATCAATGATTCAATTTGCATAAAGCTTTTCAATTCTTTAACTTAAAAAAATCTAGTATATAGAACTTCATTTTAAGCATAATAGAATGGATCTAGAACACTTTTTTCGTAAGTTTATTCAGGTTGAATTGGCAAAATTGCTCGTTTGTACATAAAACTCATACATTCGAGATGTGAAAAGTTTGTTGCGTTGCTATGTTAGGTTGGAAAAAAATAACATTATTCAATTGCATTAATGGTTCAAATACGAATCAATCCTTTTTATTCAATTTTTTTCCCTTCCCAAATGCTTGGTCTTATTATTCTAGAAAAGTAGCAACCCACCATTCTCCCAATAAGAACTACCTCAATAGTTCTATTATTCCTTCTGTTTTCCTTTCTAAAGCTAAATGTATTTTTTTTTGGTGCAACTTACATTTTCTTCGAAGGCGAGGGAAAAAAAAATGTTTTTTTTTCCTCTTCATGGGTGGGTGGTAAAACATATCCACAATCCTTTCATTAATTGTTTTTCAGTGTATCCAGCACTACATGTTCCCTCATTAGGGGACTGAAAGGTATCATAAAAAGGCATCAGAATCCTCCAAAATCGAAGGTAGCATTCCTAACACGCTTTCATCAACTAACAAACTACAAAGCAATAGCTCCATCCACTACAAAGCCTAAGTCCATGGTATTGTGATACACAGCGTGACCGAATATAATTAATGAACATAGCCGGTCATTAACAGGGGTCACTTGTTATACAGCCATCCAATCAAAAGCCTTTCACACCACCAACAACCAATCCCGATCAGCCTTTGTCTTGTAAAAGACGATGCAGTTGGAAGACCAAGCAAACAAGCCTTATAAAAAAAAATACATACCGGAGATGGTGGCAATAAATAAACCCATTGGTGTCATTTTTTTTCCAAAATTATAAACAGAAGCGCAGAACACGACTAGGGTATTAATACATTTTTCATTCGTTTTTATCTATTTCATTCAGGATTTCGTTTGGAGTCCTCAACGCGTGTTCGTCGTTCTGCTTGAATGTTCTGGAAGGAACAAAATTGTTCTCGGAGGCTTTTAAACTTCATTATCTAGATTCGAACATTCTAATTTTCTACTTTTGAAAAATGGCACGATGTTATGCGATTCGATTTCTTGTCTTTCAAATTACATCGCATTAGCTTTTATCTTGTGGTTGTTTGAAATGTTTTTTGAAGCAAACCGATTTAAGAAGACGGATTAAAAGAAAACATAGAAGCAGAAAAACTCAACTGATTGTTCCGAATGTAGCAATATTTCTCCGAAGATCTTTATCTCTGGGCGGCTGTCATCTTTTCAAAACAATAAAATGTCATCCCGATTACGACCTGGATAAGCGATCACTCATTTAAATAGTGATCCACTTATAAAACGATTTCTGAAAAAATAACATTCGTTAATCCCTCGTTATGAAAGATTTGTTTTGAAACATTCTTTTTATGCATTAATTGTTTATTCTCTAAAGGCTTATTTATCGAAAATTCTAAGCGATATTGTATATTGTTAGAAAGTTCTCAGAAAAAATGTTTAAATAACATTTTATGATTGCTATTTTAATTATTTAATGGTTGTTATTTTCAAACAAAAGTCTAATAACCATAAATAAGATGATATGTAAACTGTTAACTGCGAGAAAAACAGTCTGTTAACTGCTTTCACCTAATACGGTAAAACAACCAGAATTTTATCGCAACAACCAGACCCACCTACTGAAGCCACTTTGTTTCTTGCAGATTGGTACATATTATAGCCGAATGAGCTAAACTGTAAATCTCATGAGCGACAGATCTGGGGTTCGAGTCCCATCGTTGACATCAAAATATTTCCCCCCACTCATTTCAACACGTGATGAGTTTCAGTGTCCTGCACTCTCTAATTCGTGACGTTGGACTATTAGATATCATAGATATCAGCACCATGAAGGTGGTAAACTATCACCAATGTCCAGTTAAATCTGTTTTTTAACGTTATGAAACCTTGCTAGTTGTAAATGGGTAAAAAAAAAACGTACATTTTTGTGTTCATGATTTTTAACCATACTAGTTGTAAACGGTTTCAGAACCAAAAAGGTAAAAGACGTTCTATACCGTAGTTGGAGGGACTGACTGTCGACAGTTATTTTAGCATATTTTATGCATGATATTTAACAAAAATTTATTTGTTCAAGAATTGATTTATGAGCAATATTTTCTTGAAACTAGTCGCAATATAAATTCGTTATGTATTTCATTTACATAACGAATGCATACATAACGAATAATTACAAAAATAACAAAGAATTCATAATTAATTTTATTCCTTGTCTATGATAAAAGTTCATTTGATTAATTCATTAAATTGATTAGTTCATTTGGTTCATTTGATTAATATTTATTTAAGGACCAGGTTTTTCTAGTAAAAAAAATCTAGTAAAAAAGATAATAATAAATTATTTAATGCAACAAGCTTGTTACCTTTGCAATGTTTTATTTGTTGAAGAATTGGAATAAAATTAATATTTTTCGTTAAACTATTTAAAAAATTTATTTACAATGAAATATTCAGCTTGATTTGAAAAATAAACATTATATTTGATAAGGATTCATTTGCTAAAGTATTTATTTAAACACAATATATTCTTAAAACTATTCGCAATATTAGTTTATAACCATAATTTTATGCACTGGGTTTTCTAATGGCTTGTTAATTAAGGATCTCTAAGCAAGGTATTTTAATACCTTACAATACCTTTGAAGAGTCTAATCGTTCAATTTTTGCGGTGGGAATTATTTTTAAAATATTACAAAATATTTAACGGATTGTGTTAAATATTTTAATAATAGAAAAATAATAATAAATAGAAAACTATTAATAAATAGAAAACTATTAAAACTAACCTATAGTGTCATTTTGGAAAATAGTTTTAATGACAAATAATTTTGAATTTTTGAAGTAAACTTTTCCATTGCTAAAAGAGTTGATTTGTTCCAAACGCTTTTCCAAAGAATATATTTAAGCATCTTAAAATCAGTATATCGCTGCATTACATTTATTTTTAACGCCTTTTTAAAAAAAAAAAAAATTTAACTTTTCCCTCTTCGACATAAATAAATAAATAAAAAACAGAAACATTAACTTTACATCTTTAGGAAATGTGACAAATGCAGTGCAACCTCCCTTTTCCTGCTTTCTGTGACTTAAAGAACCGAAATTGAAATGAACTAATTTCTAAAATATCAAGAACCCATGTCACGTTGAAAAAGTTTAATAAAATAAACTGTTGCTGGGAGGTGTCACTAGAGATTGGCGTTACGAGCTGTCTCAATCAATCAGTCTTGTAAAGCCAACAAACCTCTTTCATTTCAACTCAAGGAATGGAAAGAAGCAAAAAAGAAGAGGATTTTTCGAATAAAAGAAAAGCCTCATTGATAAATCAGCGACGCAAATCGAGTCATAGGGAAGAACGTTTTTATCTGACAATGCACATTACATTTCCCTTATGGCGACTTTTTTCTATCCTTCCGTTTTACATTTATTTTAGTAGAATCTCGTCTTAATTTACATATACTAAAAAAAAAAATTTTTAAGTACGTTTTTTATTCATTCTAAAGTAAAATAAAAATTTAACGCATGAGTTAAAAATCTTATTGTCTGTATTTGGGTAAAGCACATAAGTGCATCACTGCCAACAAGAAAGAAAAATAAATTTAGCAGTGTTTAGAAGTTTAAAAAATTATCCATATTTTATAGAAAGTTTTAGTGCTATACAAAATAGAAGTATTCCAAAAACAGTAAATTATAGGGATTTTTTTTATAACCAATAAAATAATACAAAAATACATTAATTAACTACAAATTTAAACTCACTATGATGTTTGCAGCTAACTGAATTGAATATAAAACTTTTAATCAGGTTTATTTAAATTGAGTTTTTGAATAGTAAATAATACATAGAAAAGGAAAAAGTTGAACAGGAAATGATCTATATTTTATGCAACCTTTTAGAGCTATACAAAATAGAAGCAATATAAAAACAGAAAATTTAAGGAATTTTTTTCCATAAACAATAAAATGAAATACAAAAATCCATTACATTAACTACAGATTTAAACTCACTATGATGTTTGCAGTTAAATGAATCGAATATAAAACTTTTAATCAGGTTCATTTAAATTGAGTTTTGGATAGTAAGTTTTAAATAGTAAAATATATTAAAATCAATTTTTGACAGTTATTACAATTTTTTAAAAAAAATATGATAACAAGCAATAAATATTTTTAAATTAATATCAAAAATATTTAATAAATGCTCGAGTTTTAAAAAAGTAAAATTTTAAACTTGAAAAATATCAAAATGCAAACAAATTATGGCCGGATTAATAAGGATTAGGCAGTGGCGAATTAATCCTACATTAATAGTATTTGCATTTTGACACTTTTAAAATAATTATATTTCAGCATTTGAAACTTCATGGTTTGCTTTAAGTTTACCAGTATTTAACTTACTTTTCTTTCAACTTTTCATTTTAAAGTAGCAATGAAGGTGAATAAGAATTTTCCATTAAAAGTTTACGGTTTACGCGATACAGAGCCCTCTTTATTATTAATTTCGGACCTTCAATATACGTACTTCTTTAACTTCATTTTTAATTAATGACTTTAAAAATACATTATGGGCTAATCAATTTGCATTTCTGAAAATTGTTTACTTCAAAATTACCCAACCAGAAATATCATAAAGATAAATCATCTTCAATAATGAATCCTCCCAATTTAACATAAGTAATAGTTAAGCGGTTTTTGGAACAACATTTTCCAAAATTCCTGAGCACCATTAGGGGAGTACTAAATGATGCCACGCAAGAGGAGCTTGTATTTTTTCATTCGTCACTAAGTTCTCGAATTCCCATACTTGTAACCCTGGACTCGTGTTATAAATTTAAACGCAAACTATGGTAACAGCCACCCTTGCATTATTAAGCAGCCATCGAACTAGATTTTCTCATTTCATAACTACAAATAGGCATGGTCAAAAGAGGGGGTGGATTTCTAAAATCGATAGTCCAGACTACTTTTTTGAGACTCAGGCCAAAACAGGGACGACTGAAGCGAGACTATCTGGAATCCCTTTACGCAACACTTGTTTCGAATATTATCAAATAAGTGTGGCTTTTTTCTGTGGTTTAATTTCCTATTCTTGGATTCCTTTGGAGACATGCTAGAATGATCAGTGAGTGAAGTTTTGCAATAAATTGAGCATTTGACAGCTTTTAGATGATTTGTCAGAATTTTTGTCTCTTGCGTATACGCGATAATCCGTGTTAAGTTTGAGTTATGGATAAAATCCCCGATTAGAGTTTGATAATAATGTTTGGTTCTTGTGGTAATAAAAATCAACTTTTTCTTTATTTTGAAGTTAACTTCGTTCTATCGATGTTTATCGAGACATTAATACACGATAGTTTTTCAGTATCTTTAAAATGTCTCGAGTTAATGAAGCATGAAGAATTCGAAAATTCTGGAAATAAATCAGCCCACCTTCTAAGAAAAAGATAGAAAATAAAAATGGGTACAATTTTATAATTTGGATTATACTGTCCACTAGGAATAAAAGGGATTTCTTTGGTCAGTATAATCATTTTCAATAAAAGTATCGTATGACATTATTAAAAATGCATTCAGTATTTGATTATTTTTTAAAATGAAAATGTCGTTTTCAATAAAAACATCGTATGACGGAACCGCTAAAAATGCAATCAGTATTTAATTATTTCTTGAAATAAAATTGAAAATGTCGTTTTCAGTAAAAACATCGTTTGCTAGTATTAAAAATGCAATCGATATTTAATTATTTCTTGAAATAAAAATGAAAACATCGTTTTCTATAAAAACATCGTTTTCTATAAAAACATCGTTTCCTATAAGAACATCGTATGGCAGAACCACTAAAAATGCAATCAGTATTTATTTATTTCTTGAAATAAAATGGAAAATGTCATTTTCAATGAAAACACCATTGGCTAGTATTAAAAATGCAATCAATATTTAATTATTTCTTGAAATAAAAATGAAAACATCGTTTTCCATAAAAACATCGTATGGCAGAACCACTAAAAATGCAATCAGTATTTATTTATTTCTTGAAATAAAAATATCGTTTTCAATAAAAACATCTTATGATAGCATTAAAAAATTTTTGATTTTTTGTCAGTATTTGATTTTTTCTTGAAATAGAAATGAAAATATCGTTCTCAATATAAAAACATTCTATGGCAGAACCACTCAAAATTCAATTAGTATTTAATCCTTTCTTCAAATTAAAATGAAAATATCGTTTTGAACAAAAACACCGCATGACAAAACTACTAAAAAAAATGCAATTACTACATAAATATTGATGTAAAAAGAAAATAGCACGCATCGTATAATTTCAGCACTAATATTAAACTTGCTATCACTATTTAAACATTTATTAAAGTAAACATGACATTATCTCGTTTCTAATCAAAACAATTATTGATGGAATGACTTAAAATGTAAAAATTATTAAGTTTTAAATAAGAAAAAAAAAAGGATCATATATGACACAACTACGGAAAATGCCATTACCATTTAAACATTTCTTGAGGTAAAATTCAGATAAATATAAACTACAAAATCGTTGAAAATTGTTAGAAGAAAAAAAGAACAAAATTGTTGACATGCTTTGAGAAACTCTTATTGCCGCCATTGTTTGCAGGCTCATTACATATGAAAATAATACTAGTATATTTTTGTCTTATGCATCATCTTTATATTAATAATAATGTAATAAATGATTTTAAGGTATGGAAATTTAAGAATTTTCAAACATCAAAAGCATGTATCTTACAAAATAAATGAGATTTTCTTGATAGCAAATAAATAATAATAACACTCTTAAAACTAATTCGATTGTTGGCAGAAAAATCACCGAAAAGATAAGAGATGAAATTTTTTTCTTCTTTTCAAACTAACATTTCATCGCCCTCATCGGCTCTTATTTCAGTTGCGCGAGCATAAAAAGCGGGATTATCGGGTTGTTTTTTATCGCTTCCTTTTCCAAACATAACAAACAAGCGAAGGGGTTTAAATTCTGCGGCGAGAAGCAAATTGCGTGTTTATATTTTAAATGCGAGTAATTCTCGGCGCACATCTTTCAATCAAAGAGATAAATATTTGCGCACTTATTTTTCGACGCCTTCTGGAAGTTTTTTTTTTTCTTTCTACCTTTTTGATCGTTTCCTGATTTTAAATTCTCTTCCTTACAACCTAATTAGCAATAATTAATTGTTGCTACGAAAGCGATATATTGCTTTTAAATTCTATATAAATGTTCTTATAACTAATTGGTTTCAAACTACTACAGCTTCAAATCGGTTTAATAGCTTATGAAAAAAATTTATTTTTCAGGAATTTCTCTATCTATTGGCAATACTATAGTTACTAACCATTTTGTTAGGTTGTTATTAGGTAATAATGAAGCAGTGTTTAGACCATTAAAAGTAATTTAATAAGTTTTAAACTGCTTCTATTTTACATCGATTATATGAGTCATGAGAATTACAAAGTATAGAAATGCATTACAGAGTAATAATAAAAGTGTGGCTTATCATTTTATTGCCCCAAGAGGGAGACGAGATAGTTTTATTTATTTAATTACAGCAACTTTAAAGGATAGTTCTCTTTAAATTTATCGATTTCCATCCTGTGTAGTTAAAAAAATTATAAAAGTGTCACCCTGAAGATGGTAAAATGACTATAGGAGAGCATCCCTAAAATTATTGATTTAAGAAAAATAATAATTCTAAAATATATTTAGAAATATTTAATAATATTTTTATTTTATTTACAGTACTTTAAAATTTTTTCTAAAATACATCAAACCAAAATTATAATCTTGAATAAAATACAAAATAATTCAGAACATCCTCGTTCTACGAAATGTAATTTACAACTTCCGCCATTAATAAGCCATCATTTCATTAAGAAGTTATAAACAAAAATTGCTAATTCTAATATTAAAAGGTCTAGAATGATCTATAATGACATTAAAAATCACTCATTTCCATGTAATAGCGCGCAATTATAAATCGATTAGGTATTAAGGCTAATTAAAAAACAGCTGTAAGTCTTATTATTCTAATAGAATTAATTATTAACGAACGAACGAGTTTGGGGTGGTTGCTCAAGTCCATTATATTTTAAGTAGTTCGTTGTTTGTAATTAAGTCTAATTTATTCACCGAGAGGTTCACCATTTCATATATAAAAAAAATAATAACTTAAACCAGTACTTTTTTATATCTTAGCCATGAATGTTAATTTCATAATGATGTCGGCAAAAGTATATGCAAAACTGGATGAAAGCGAAGGGCGACAGTTACTTTTTGGATTGCATTTATTTCGATAAAAACAGTTAACTCTCATACTTAACATAGTACACTAAAAGAGAAATTACTCCACTATAAACTAACTCTATTTCTGTAAAGTACAAATATTTAAATTCTATGGAAATGAAATTAAAAAAAATAGTGGGAATCGCTTAACTACGCTGTTATCGTGTCTGTTGTTGCCACCATTTTTGATGTTGAGATAAACTGAATACATTTTTGAGTCGAAAACTGTAATTATGGGGCAAAAATTACATAAAATTGAAAAAAATAACAATTGTTTGTAAGAATTAGCGGGAATATATTTCTAAAAATATGCTTGTTTTTCAAACGAAATGTTTTTGCATTGAAGCCATGAAATCTACTCTAATGCGCATGAAATATGTTGTCAATAAACAAACAAACAAAAAATTAACAATTAAGAAAAACTACAGCAGTGAAAAAGACATTTTAGTTTACTTCCATTATAGCACCAAAAATGGTGGTCAAAATACATCAAAATTTGTACAGTATAGTTTTTAAAATTGTTAAAACAGTATTAATTTAATTTTAAATTCATGGCAGCCAATCATGGATAGGAAAAGATACAGTAGATTTTATGAAAAAATATAAGCTTCATTATAATTGTTGCATAATGTACTAAATATTTTACACATAGGGAATTTATAGTCATCAAAATAAAAAAACTGTAATATTTTCCAATTATGACTGACATAGAACATTCTTGGAATGTTATGTCTTATCTTTACTCATAATTTGGAGTATCAATAGGCATTTAATTCATAAAAGATAGTTAAAAGATATTTTTAACTAATTAATTTTTTAAATTAATTTAATCAGAATAAAAATAAACAGAACACTTTAGAACAAAAAACGTTTTGTACTTATTTCTATAAATGAAGTTTACTTCATTATGTATTGCAATACTTATTTAAATATTCTAGCAAGTCAGCAATAATCTGTACAAAATACTATTTCAATAGTGATTTTTCTAGGAAACTTATTCAATTTTAGGGAAGTTTATAAAATGTACAAAAACCAGGAGAAATTTAATTAAACCAGTAGATTTGCCAACTCCAGTTGTCTTCGGAAAAATTCAGTACAGTTGGCAGCTATGTAAATTAAATTTACGAATATAGTTTTTTCATATCAAATGTATGGTATAAGGCATGAAAGTTGACACTGTGTACGCTATCAAATCCATAGTGCAAAATATTTACATTAAATTTACTATTATTGCAAGAGTTGAATATAAAATTTATTATAAGCTTATTGTATGGACGCAATTATAATTCCTACCATATGGTTAGAAGCATTGCAATTACATTTCTTATTCTTTGACAATCTGACAAAAAAGAAGAAGAAAAGAATAATACATAGTGATTGGAAAGAAATATTTCGGAGATGTAATCTTGAAATATAAAAATGAATCATTTCTGAGACTTCATGAAACGTTTCTGTAACTTCGCGCAACAAATTATAAAAAAATTACATGACTGAAAAAGTTCCAATATTTAATTTTGTATGAACATACAAATCGCTCCATCTTGAGAATACTTAAACGGAAGTGGAATTATTGTTACTGTAGAACAGTGGTTCCCAAATGGGGTTCCGTAGCAGAGTTGAAGGGGTTCCGTGAGTTAGCACTTTTTTTAAAACCAGAGATGATTTTTTAAACCTCTGATTATATTTAAATCCAGCCTAAAATTCAATATTTAATGGCATTTTTAAAAAAATATATATATTTCTAGTAACATTATAATGAACAAATTATGAAAAAAATAATCATTAATAAAATATTGCGTTAGTATTTCCTATTACAGTTTTCAAGTCAAAATAAAATAATTAAACTCTTTAATAAAAAAATATATTTCCTTAATCAACATTTTCAACGTTTATAACAGTTCCTTTAAGTTTTCATCTGAAAGTAATCTATTATTATTTAGTTTTATTTAGGCTTATTTAGTTTATTTTCAGCCTACGTATATGCACCAAAAATAAATTCATAACTAGACTAGATTAACACAAGGACTGCAAATTTAGCAGTAGTACATAAAACCTAATTTAAAATTATTCATAATAAAACGATGAAAAATCTTTCCTCTAATAGCTAATACTGTTTAATTATAATGTTTAATAATGTCTAATAACCTTTTATAATGTTTAATATTTTACAAATAGTCTTTAGTAGGTTATAAAGTTTACAATTGCCATAATAAACTTTATTTATAAAGTCAGGGTTCCACTGAAAAAAGGTCGTTTATTTAGAGTTCCTTAGCCGAAAAAATTTTAAAACAGCTTGTGTAGAATAACACATTTTCTTGGTGGAAATATAATTGTCTGCAAACAATTTCAAACTTTAGGGCAATTATAAAGTTAGCATAATCGAATTTGAATACGATAATCATATCAAATAATAAATGATATCGAAAAGCATTTTTAAATTGCAGGATGTTCATTGTTTTTTCAGTTATTTCAGGAAATATTAAATACTTAACATACTCACAGGATAGTGCTAAAGAATTGATAACGCTGATTCTTTCAATGTGTAATGATTACTTAAAAGGTATTCCTTTATGTTACGTTACATGTTATGAATTAACAGTGTGTAAAATTTAGCATTTCTTTAATAAATGTTTTAAAATAAACTTTAAAAATCAAAAAACCTTATAAAATGGTCAAAATATTGGTGTAACATAAGTGATAATGATAAATTAGTATAACATAAATGAAAAATAAAATAGCGAATATATTGGCCATCCAAACAAAGAATTTTTATTTAACTAAATGTTATTTTAAGGCTTCAAATTTTAACATTTCACATTTTTTTTAAACATACACAGTTAAAAATAATTCTATATTTGTTAAAATAAAGAATGTAAATCATAAAATCACCTATTGCCCTTCGATAGAGTTATTCTTTTTAAAATGTTTTTGTTTTCAAACCTAACTTAGTTCAGATGAAAAAACTGATAATAAATTTATGTTTAGACCAATATCTTTATATGTAGAACAAATCAATGTCTCTATTTATAATAAAGTGCTTGTTTATAATCCGTTTTCAATTTTTAGGATCCGAGAACGAACTCATTTTTTAAATATAAATATGTCTCATTTCTTAGTGTATAGATGGCGCGACATGTATTAACCTATAATAAATGTACTTGAATATACTAACTATAGTGAATAGACATCAAAACCTCTACAGTTAACCATACCAAGCAATCTGGTAATCAACATTGCAAGAATTTAATTAAACAAAAAGTTGTTTTTATTTTTTTTCACAATCCCGTTAAAATATTGAAAATTTTGCCTAACTTATTTTTTGCAGAACTCAATTGTAATTTTAGTTACCCAACTGCAATTTTCTTACATTCATTTCAAAATAAGCAAATTATTGAATAAATATTAACCTGACTTGTAACGAAATATTTGGCACTTAAGACATTATTCCACTATAGTTAAATTCATGCAAACTTCACTATAATTTCACTAAAAATATATGTATTCATTTTATTCATAATTACAGATGTAAACACTTAGAAAAATATTATACTAAATATTATAGACATTTCACAAAAATGTCACTTCAACATTCTACCTTGAAACTGTGAATTTTTAGTATATAACAGACACTAACTAATAAATCTACTATAAAAATGTTAAGATTAACGACAGTTTTTATTTTGAATTCTCAAACGAGAAAAGAGAAAAAAACACAGGACTAGTCATTTCGTATAAAACGGACTGATAAAATCATAAGCAAAAGAATAAAATGGCAGTTAATAAGTAATAATAAAAAAAAATTCTTCTAAATTGGCATATCTCCAGAAATATTTAATATTATATATATATATATATATATATATATATATATATATATATATATATATATATATATATATATATATATATATATATATATATATATATATATATATATATATATATATATATATATATATATATATATATATATATATATATATATATATATATATATATATATATATATATATATATATATATATATATATATATATATATATATATATATATATATATATATATATATATATNAACACTGCAAAGTATTATTATTCATATATATATATAAGTATTTCAATCAGCCTAATACGTTAGCTTTAGCAGACGGCTCTTCTAATTAACAACAAATTATTTATAGTACAACAAAGAAATTCCCCAAAGGCTATTTTTCTTGTATGAACTCTCGTACATTTGTTTTACCGAGTAGAAAATTTTACTAAACTATAATACCAAAGCAGTTATCCTCATTAAACTTTTTTTCTCTGTCTCTGTTTAAAAAAGTAAAGAAAATTTAAACTCAGGAGAAGTAAAATACAAATTTGATAGTAAAGGAAAATTTTAAAATAGTACCTACTATTCTGTTATCTAAATACGATTTATGAAAAAAATTGCCTACATTTGGCATTTTTTTTTTTTTTTTAATATTTCAGTATTTCTGGTATTAACAAGATCGATATTCTATCTTTATAGCCTTGATCATAATTTATCTAAATTATTTTTAAGAAAAATTTAAGAAAAAAGCTATTTACATCAAAATGCTGAATTCTACTTATGCTGAGAAAGTTAAAACAATTTTGTTAAAGAAAATTATAACGTATGTGCGATTACTTAAACTGCTATATCTTTTTTTCTTGTTATTGTCTTGTTGCGTTTCAAGATAGATTTAATATATACATAAGATTAAGATATATTTTTGAGATAATCTAAAGTTTATTTTTATTTATTAATTTTTTTAATTTCTTAACATCCCTCTAAGATAAATACTTGTTATGGTAATAATTCTATTTACAAAATTACTTATCTCTTATTTCAATGAATCTAACTTTCATATATCAAGCTTATTCTATTATGCTATTAATGTTCCATTTTAATTTTGATTGAAATTTTGATTTTCTTGAAATGACTATTAATTATATCATAATCTCATGTTATTATATGAGGTAATATACGGATATTGGATGGTATGTAGGTACAATGATTGTTAAATGAATAGTGATAATTTCATAATTTTGTCCATTATAAATCAGTAAGTTTTATTAAGTTGTGTTAAGTATGTAATAAATCAAACTATAATTCTATTGGCAGACTCTAAGAAAAATTTACTGCTCGGATTCACTGTTAATAAGGATTAAACTTACAACTCAGATTAAGGTTTTTACAATTAGTCACTGTAATTTGTATACAAATGAAGACGCATAAAACATACAAAGCGAAAAAAAGCAAATGTATCGTTTTTTGTATTTTTTAATCTGATTTTAACACATTAATTGTTAAATTAATGCAATGGAAGAAAGCAGTTCAGCTTACAATATTTTAAAGGCAGATGCCTTCTAATGTGAAGAATAAAAATTATAATAATGTAGGGAAAGAAAGTGCTGTAAGCTTTAATTTACAATCTTTTTTCGAAGTAAAATACATTAATTTCTAAAGCTTCGTAACGATATTCAATACAGTAGTAGAATAGCTTGAAGAACAGTTATCAGCTGATGGTAAAATATACTTGTTCAAATAATATACTCAGATTTGAATAGTTTTGAAATCATAAAGTACAAACTATTCTAGAACAATAATAATTTGTCACCCAGAAATTGTTTCATTGTACCTTTTTATTCCGAAACAAAGGATTTAAATTGAAAATAAAAAAATCATTTTAGCCCCCCCCCCCAATTTATGCAATTTTTTATTAATAAAAAACATCCTTTTGTTATTTTATAACTTATTTTTTTTAAACTACTTTAAAATTTCAAGACAAAGTCTTTTATTCGGTTGTATCAGTATGAAATCTAATTTTAATATATCCCTATAAAAATCTGACCCCCGCTTAATAAACATTTCTTTAGCCTAACTCCACACATTAGCAAACTTTTATTTTTCTCCAATTAAATTGAAAAAAAAATTCCTTTTTAACGACCGAATAATAATAAATCTGAATTAACGAATTATTTTATTTAATATTTTTTATTTATCACTCTTAAACTATTTTACCTATTTCGAAACACTGCAAAGTATTATTATTCATATTATTATATTTTTTTTTTGGTTGCCCCAATTTGAAAAGTATATTTTGCTTTTAACTATAAGAAATGGACCCCAATTTAATGAACCTTTGTATAAAAATTTTTGAGATTTAACAAATTTCTCTTTTTTCCCCCGATTGTTACAAAGACAATAATTTCCATTTTACGAACAATAAACCCCTAATTAACGAATTATTTTAACTCTTTTTTTTTTTCTTTCTNTTTTTCGGTTGCCCCAATTTGAAAAGTATTTTTTGCTTTTAACTATAAGAAATGGTCCAGAATTTAATGAACCTTTGTATAAAAATTTTTGAGATTTAACAAATTTCTCTTTTTTCCCCCGATTGTTACAAAGACAATAATTTCCATTTTACGAACAATAAACCCCTAATTAACGAATTATTTTAACTCTTTTTTTTTTTCTTTCTCTTTTTACCAATTCACACGCTTTTTGGTTGTCCCTATTTGAAACGTATGGATTTATCCTTATGAAAAGTGAACTCCGATTTAAACTATTTTATCAATTTCGAAAACACTGCAAAGTATTTTTTTCGGTTGTTCCAATTTAAAAAGTAGTTTTGACATGTCCCATTAAAGAGTGGATCCCGATTTAATGAATCTTTATTTAACAATTTTCGTGATTTAACAAATTCCCTCCCCCTCCCCCATTAAAATAAAGACAAAAACTTCTATTTTACGAACAATAAATCCCTAGTTAACGAATGATTTCAATTTTTCTTTTGCCTCTATTAACGAAGTTTAATTTTTTATTTTTATTTTTAATCAATATCCCGCTGTCCTTCAATTTCTACAAAAATTTAAACTGTACTTTGACAACAGTTTTAAAGTGACAGATTTAAAAATAGCATGATAAAGGTATTTGTATAATGAAATCAACTTTGGCAATTTCATGTCCAATTATAACAACTTAAACTGCTGTAAATAGTTCTCTTTATCGATTTCGTGCACATGTTATTACCAAAGCGTCATAAAAATCCGCAAGAAATCGATTCCCACCATCACTGTGGGTGGCCTGAGTGCTTAAAGGAAAGTGTCTCCACAATAAATCAGCGTGGCCAATCGGCACAAAAGCCATGTTTTATTGTCGGTGTTTTCAATATCGTCCACAAACCACAGTGGTCAGTTATTTTAAAGGCCATAAAAACTATGGAAGATTCCACGGTGTCTACGTTCTAATCTTTTGTCGATTTGTTGCACATTCGAACGATGAAAAGATTGCGGGTAAAATGCTTCGTTTTGAGTGGTTTCTGGGAAGTGTTGTTGCAGTGGATTGTAAATCAATTTCATGGGAGGTTGCAAGGTTTAAATGACGGACAAATGGTTTGTGATAAATTACAATTTTAGGACAGTATGCTCGATTATACATGCTTAAAAATCGTAAAATCGTGTGAAAGTTTAGGTCATTAAAATCTGCTCTTGCTACTAACATGTTTACAACATTCGCACATGTTTGGGCTTTATATTTTGAGTATGTAATATTACATTGTATATTTTATCTGTGTATATCTTACCCGTATTATTATATTTGAGTCTGTAATGAAGTAAAGCTTTCAAAATAACAATAATAATCATAAAAATCGGTAAAAATTACAAACAGAAATGAAAAAAAAAAAAAATTATTTTTATTTCCATAGCTGCTCACATTGGAGGCAAGACAGTTTTTATCAATGAGTATTCTTTGCAAGTTATTAAAATTTTTTGTTAACTACCTAAATTAAACCAATAATTCTCAAGTTGATTTTAAAGATTATATTTTTAAAAAAAATCATAAAATCGTAATTTTTCTAATTGATTATAACACAATTTCATAAAAATGAAAGATAGAAAAAAAAACATTTTTGAACAATGTCAATGTTAATATCCTGAAAAGCTTTTTAATTTATTGTTACAAGCATTTTAATTAATAGGAATTATTTTCGATTTTTTTAAAAATTAATCATGCTTCAGTCATTCAACTATTAAATAATTCCTTTTTCCTAATGCTTCAAAGTAAATTAATTGAGCGCTTCTAGAAATTGCTCATTTAATCTTTGAATTCTCATTTCCTGGAAATATTATACAATAAATGCATCCCTTTGAATTTTAATTCATTGTTTACATCTAAAAAAAGCCATATAAATAAACTTCTGAATAATGCAATTGGGGGGAAAAAATGCATAGCTTTTACTCTATTATTTATACTTAATTGCATTTCAAAAGCTTTACCTTGTATTTCATGTCAAGAAATATTCATCAAATAATCAAAATATATATTTTACTCCTACTTACTAGCATTACTACAGTAAAATTTTAAACTTTGAAAATAAACAAAGAACAATATCATGAGTTACAGTTAATAACATTTAGTGTCACTCCAGTACTTCATATATTAATGGTATCTAAACAAGTATATATTAATATATATATTACGTATTAATGATATCCGATATGCTGTTATATTAATTGTGTCTAACGGTGTATCAAACAAAGGAATTTATTATCAATTAATTTATGGTATTTTACATTAATTAATAGTACTTAAATTTAAATAAAGCTATCGGTAACACTATAAGAATAAATTATAGACCTTACAGCCAAATATTTGATTAATGAGTGGATAAGCTACTAGAAAAATAAACGATTTGTATAAAATGATTCAATTGATTACAATAATGTAAGAAAAAAAAGCTATTATTTTTTCGAAATATCGAGATCGACTTCATTTCTTTTAAGGCAGAAAAGTTCTACAAATTATATCTTCAAATTTGTTTTTATCAAAATGCATGAATTTACAGTTTACATTTACTGTTGCATGAAGAATGAGTTGTGCAAAAACATTTAACAAGCTTAGTTACGAAAAGATTTTTCCTTTAAAACTTTATATTTTATAGTTAAACAACCATCGATGTGAGCAATAAAATAAAAATGGAATGTCATTTTAGATTGATTAATACTAAATTGATTTTTTTTAACCATCCAAAAGAAGTTTGATGTCACATAAACAGATTTTTTTCGTTACAAATCTATGTCACCCACACGCGAGCAATATCGACGTTTATGTGACATTATTTGTGCTTTTTTCAAATTGTTTTAACTTCATGTATAATCAACACAAAGTCAATTTTTCTTTATACAAATAAATAAAGACTATAGTTTTATTTGGCATTCTATGGAACGTAAGATAATAAAATTTAGAATGTATAAAAGCATCAGGAAGGCACACACAAAAAAAAGAAAGAAAGAAAAATACATATTGGAATAATTTGGTAAATTGGTATGTTTTATACTCGTATTATAGGTTTTTATTAACAGCGAAATTAGAGTGCTAGAAGTTGTTTATTAAGTTCTACAATTAAAGTTATTAATTAAAAACTTGTCTGCCAAACATAGCTTATTTATTAATGTTATAAGCCATCCTTTAAAAAAAATAATAATAAACAAGGAACTTGTCAAAAAAACAAAACAATTGCAACAACTTTAAAATTACCGCTAAAGAGCAAGAAGCTGTTAAAAGACAATTACTATGATTAATTAAACATATTTAATTATTAGTTTTATATAATCATTAGTTATCTATACATATTCAATTTTAAGCAGTAGAAAAGTTGCTAGATTAAAATAACTGGGCTATAAACAAGGCTCCCGCGTATCTTAGAAAAATGTAGGTGTAGTAACAAATAGGAGAGAAACATCTTTCATGATTTAATACATTCGTGACCACCCGTAAATGTTATTTTGTTAAGAAAATATATCTGTAAGAAAAATATTTCCTACTAGATCTCTTAAACGCTGATGCAGTACCTTAAAGAAAATTAAATTTCTCCTATCATTAAGGTTAATTAACATTAACTTATCCTACCAGACCAAACATTAAAGTAGAATCTTTAAAAAAATAAAATTCTTGGTGGTATTGGCGTGAGTTTACTAACAGTTTCAAACTTTTTAAATATCCTAAATATCCATGGCAACACTATACATTGTTGCATGGAAATTCTTTTAAATATTATAATGAAATTTGATAGACTTACTTGAGGAGATGCAGTATAGGCGAAACCACATGGAGAGCAGGACATACTATGATGCCACTTTCGATTGTTAAATCTTCTCTAGAACACTTATTTTGTGCTCTAGATTCTTCCAGTTCGAACACTAGCACAAATTAAGAGTCAAATCAAACACCACTCCGCAATACAAATCAATTAACAAATTTAATTCTCTATCGCCAAGCCATCGTGTTCGGAGAACATAAAATAATTCTTTTTATTTTTTGTCTGAAGATGCGCCAATAATTTCCAAGAAAACGATAACCACAATGTAAACAGAGAATCCGATGACGAGAGAGCGAGAAAAATCGTCTGCAAGAGAGTAGCAGTTTACGCCGTCGGAATTATCGTACTGGTTGCCGAATAACGAACGATCTTGATTGTCGACCAGCCCCGAGCGCTTGTATCTTGTAGAGTTGTTAACATGCGTGATAGCACAGAGGACCAGTGCTAGAGGGAGGGAAAAAAAATTGTAAAATAAAAAAAAAGGAGCAGGTTTTGTGAATGAGGCGGTCCTTTCTAACGCGCAATGTCACATTGGATTGACTCCGCCTTTTGGCGACGCTTTGATTGACACGCAGTGGTAGCTCCGCCCCTTTTGTTCTTGCGACATTTTCGAACGATTTTTTGGGTGGTAAAACCTCTTCGTTAGAAATTAACCTTGTTACAACATTCAGTTTAAAAAAATAATCAAATAAATCCTAAAAGTAACTTTTTTTTTTTATTTGTTACTGTGCCGCATCTCTATTCACCGAGCTTAGATAGATAAATTATAACAAATTATTGATTCTATTGAAGAAATGAACATAATTCGCTGTTAATAGTACAGTTGAGCCAATTCGTTGAATCGAATATCAAGTACGGTATAAAAATATCAATGCAAAATACCTTTAGATATACAGATATAAAAAAAAAGTGATTATTGTTTACAACGAGCTTAAAAATTACAAGTTATACGTTGAGAAATCAACTTTAAGTTATCGTAATTCTTTAATGCTACTTGCTTTTAAAACTTAATACATAATACACATATATAATTACACACTTGAATACATATAATTACACAATTAGATACATATATTTACACACATACATATAATTGCACACTTGGATTTGGGTGTGAAATAATCAAAATTTTTGCGTGCGATAAATTCTAACTTTTAGTTTTATGTGCGAATTTTTTTCCAGCGATTGTTGTTCGTTAAATCAAAGCTAAAAATTCGTTGAATGAGAGCCTTTTAGCACCCTTTTTGTCGGGACAGGGAAAATATTCGATAAATCAAAGTACGCTAAATCGAGGTTCGACTGTAATTATTAGTAAGAAAAGTTAATATCTTAACTTTTCTTTTAAATAAATCTTGAATTCTAGATTCATGGCACGGATTTCAATGTAGCTGTCAAATTTTACGCTGTTTAAGAAAGTTTTTTTTTCAATTGCTAGTGCAATAGTTTAACTACCAACTTGTATAATCGTTCGGAAAGATTTCACAAAGTGAAATTAATTTTCATATAAATGAGTCCTGCATTAAAGTCAAGATACATTGTAGCTATCAATTTCTTTCGCTTTTTAAGGAAGGACATTTTTACTGGGCGAAAAATCTACATAGTAGGAACCAGTTTATCTACATTTCCATATTTTTTCAATTCCTATTATTAGTTCACTACTCTCCCTATATTCTTCTTCAAAAAATACATTTTTTCTGAACTTGTAGGAGATGTCACTTGATGTGAATACAGTTTTTGCGAATATTATTTCATTCATTAAATTTAATTCATTAATTTTAGTTTCATGTGGGAGAAAAAATCTTAATTAATTAATAAAAAGTTATTAAAATAAATTGTTTCTTTATTGACCTAAGTAGGGATTGATTTTAAATTTTTCACATTTTTTTTATACTACTATAATATTAATTATTTAATATTTTAATATTATGTATTCCAAATTTAAAGTTGTGATATTTGTCTATCTCTACTGTGCTATTATTACGATTGTTTTCTAAATTAAAACTGAGTTTTTTCTTTATTATAACATCATTTTACAATATTACCTTATCATTATTACTACTATCGTTAAATAGGTTCTTCAAATGATTTTAAACTTAGCGATCAGCTTCACGCGCATGCTCCAATTGTTTTTAATATATCAGTCTGTTGGTTAAGTGGAAATATTAAATTTCGGACTCTTCAAATTGGTTTTAATAAGATACCTTTTAATTTTAAATACAGTCGGACTTTTATTTAACGAACTTCCATTTTGCGATTATTTTCGAGGAACCAAAAACTTTTTGGAAATTTCTTCGTAAAATACCTTTCAAACTGAAAAGTGAATTTTCTATTTAACGAACTTTTCTTTGAAGTCCACTTTCCCTATTTCCCGAAATATTTCAAAACATTTTAAACTTGTTAACGCATTTTATGGGGGAAATGACCTTTAATTGTTTTTCGTAGCCACTTAACTTTTATTAGAGAAAGCAGTAAAATCTCTCTTCCTCTTTGTTTGCATTTCAAACGAAAAACTCAGAAACAATTAACGGATTTTATCAGTAGTGATTATAATTAAGACTTCATGTGGTATTGTATGTTTAAAATGACTTCTATAATAAATGCAGCTATAATTTTATACATAAATTTAGCTTTTTTTAATTGAAAATGTATGTAGCATGTACTGGAAAATGTTTTGCTCTATTCATGCTTTCTATGCAGATTTCTTTTATGCTTAATATTAATAAAATAAATAGTATATACTAGTTAACAAGAGAAAGGTGTATCAATTGCTTTTTTAATTATGTTGAGTGTTTATGAATTTAAAACCTGTTTTGTGTTAAGTATTTCAAAGGGTGCTTTTCCATTTAACGAATTTTCCATAAAACCTATCGGTATTTAGCGACTTCGGTAAATAGAAGTCCAATTGCATTATTAAAAAGAAATTTTTGCTAAGCAAAATTACATGATAAGCATACGAGATCTCTGTGAAAAAGGATTTCTCGAAATTGAGCCGATATAATCGATTTTTTTTTTTTATTTATAAAAACCGTTGAACAGCCGACCCAATTTTATGGGTTTACGACTATTAATCCTCAACTCCGTAGCCTTGTAATTTTGAACCAAATCCAGAAGACAAGCCAACTCCTGGATCGAGTATGGGAGAAATTTGCCTGGAGGACTTTTTGATGGAGCTAACCAGCATTTGCGTTAATTGGAGAGGAAGACCAGGAGATCCTCCCATGGTTAGCCTAACGGTAAGGTGACTCTAACACATGATCCGTCTACCACTGAGGATAATTTATGTCAGCGTTGTGGTCGGTGCAAGCCGGTGGCGGAATTCGTATCGACTGGGATTGGACCCCGGTTCGCCTCATTGGAAGGCGAACGCTCTATCTCCTGAGCCATCGAGGCTCAAAAAGTCGAATTTTATATTTTATTTTATAACCGTCGTTGAACAGCAGACCCAATATCGAGTTTACGACTACTAATGTTCCACTCCGCAGCCTTGTCTTCTTGAACCAACCCAGAAGACAAGGAAACTCCTGGATC
>NC_092210.1:3997505-4000472 GCF_043381705.1 Parasteatoda tepidariorum
TGGCGCTACAAATCCGTGCGGATACAATAACAATTAATTGAATTTTGATTATCATAGTAATTAATGAATTGAAGTTTGATAATCAAAGCAATAATTTGAATTTTGACTATTATAGCATCCGAACTGAACCATAGATTCCACTATAACGACCAGAATTTAATTTATTTATTTATTTAAATTTCACGAAAAGCAAACAGGCGTTAAACATTTTTGCGCTGTCAAAACGAAATATTTTTTCATTAAGAGTGAGTCAATGGCTGGCCGCAATCTGAACGAAATATTTCAAATCACTATTTCTTTTTGATGCTACAGCTCGATAAACGCGCTGTTACTATAATAAATGCTGTTTAGTGTTTTAATTATTGAGAATTAAACGGGGACATTGCCTCCTCGTTTGCAAACTGGACTCACTCACTCACTCTTATTACCTTAGTAAATTTCTTTTCAAAGGATTCAATAAATTCAGCAGTATTTTTCTTCTTTGAAAACTCTACTTGACTCTTTTCGTGATGTACTGTTGTAATAGGTGTGTTATTTTGGTGTCAAATCACGTGGTATACATTTTGAAGCTTTCTTTCTTTAGCGTAAATCCAGAACGGGTATTCGAGTCATACAGTCCCTGGCCAAATTATTAAACGCACTGTAAGATTCTTCGTAAAATCTGAATTATCACGTGATACCATACAGCTTTATTGTTTTCACGAGACTAAAACCGCTTGCACTTGTTTATATTCGTGTATTAATTGGTTAACATTGTAATACAATGCGTTAAAAATAAATACAAATAGGAAGTATAGAAAAAAATCTCCTCTATAAAAACCCATTACATGTATGTTCATATATAAAAGTATTGCCTATAAACTCGTGCAAAACATGCAATTATTAAAACATTACAGTGCGTCCAATAATTTAGTCTAACTATTATAATATACTAATAGAATGCCTGATATAATAATTATTCTATATTTATATAATATATCGTCTAATTTATCCAATCGTAGAATCTACATTATATATCGTCTATTTCATCAATTGATACACGAACGTAAGCAATATTACAAACCGGTTTCAGTCACATAAAAACAATAAAGCTATATAGTATCAGCTGATCATTAATATTTTACATAGAATCTAATAGTGCGTCTAATAATTTGGCCAGGGACTGTATCTGAAAAAAATTTTGAATTTGAAAATGATGAAATACTTTTCATTAATTTCTTAGACACCATTTTTTCCAAAAGAAAGTATATACGATTTCTTTCCACACCCCTTGAAAAACTTCTCAAGCGTGTTTCACTGTAGTATCTAAATAACACAAGAAATTTAGACCAAAAAAAAGAAGAAAAAAGAAAAAAAGACGGAATTATTCCCAAATGAAATTATTGAAGGCATTTACTTTTTCGATTGTATAAACAATATTTATACCAGACGGTCTGGACATTGTGCATCGGCACTGTCTGTTGACAGCACTGAAACAGCTAGTATACTTCAAACTAGTTTTGTTTACACTCATTATATTATGTCTTTTCCATTCCTGTTCTTTTTTCAATGAATTGAAATGATTTCTGAGGAAGAAAAACAAACCAACATGGATCATTTTAATACCTTCTTTATCTGAACATAAGATTTCAAATTTTAAAAATGATTCGTATTGAACGACGTATTAATAACGATTCGTATTCAGTGATGTTTCAAACATGATTTCAAATTTTAAAAACAATTGGTATTGAATGTCGTGAGTAAAAACGTTGATTTGAATTGAATGACGCATTAAAAACGATTCGTATTGAATGATGTATGAAAAACGATCCGTATTCAACTTTTTGAAACTTTCATTAATAATTTATGGTTTGAAATTCAACGGTAAATGCAAAATTCTGATTTCAAAGATAATCGAATTCAAAAGTCTATAGTTCTTCTTTCTTTCATTTTTTTTTTAATTAGAAAGAAGAAAAATTGAGTTATATTAGAAGTAGTTTCAATCGCCTGATAAGCCACACTCGTATTTTGCCTTTTTTTTCCTTGAAAAATTAATAACTTTAATTGCTATTTATATTATTATTTAATTTTATATTTTATAACCGTCGTTGAACAGCCGACCCAATTTTGGGTTTACGACTTCCAATCTTTAGCTCCGTAGCCTTTTAATTTTAAAGCTAATCCAGAAAACAAGGGAACTCCTGAATCATGCTTGTGGAAGAAATTTGTTTTTGATGGAGCTAACCCGCATTTGCGTTACAGGGAGAGGAAAACCACGAAAACCCCCACGGTTATCCTGATGGCAAGCGCAATCTCACCCAGGATCCGTCTACCACTGAGGATATTTCACATCAGCACTGCGGTCAGTTCAAGCTGGGTGCGGAATTCGAAAGAACCAGTCATTGCTGGGATTCGAACTCGGTTCACTTCATTGGAAGGGAAGAGCTCCACCCCCTTTGACACCACGGATCTATATTATTATTGTAGTAACCAAATTTGTCCAAAATTGTAATAACCTAATTTTTGAATTTTAGTAGTCAAAATTTAGAGGAGTCCACATTTGTTACCATTCCTTAATTATTGCTATAAATTATTGCTTATAAATTAATTCAAAACTATAATGCTATTTATTGCTTATAGTTATGCTAATTATTGCTATAGTATAGTTATGCTAATATAATGCTAATTATTGCTTATAAATTATTTCAAAACTATAAAATGTCTCCATTTTTTTTTACTGAACAAAATTTGAAGTAAGTGCTTGAGCATTTAGAGCTTTCTTTAATTCCATAATCTGTAAAATATTTAGTAAAGAAGACTTTTCATTAAAACTTAAATTATAATTAGTATTTTATTCGTTCAATATCATCTTTAAACAATGTTACGAAATAAAATAAGGGAAAGAAAGAATAGACGTTTTTTTTATTGCGTAGTTAACCCTCCCTTTGAGGATACATATTTTCCTTTCATTTATATATATATATATAT
>NC_092210.1:4000582-4045348 GCF_043381705.1 Parasteatoda tepidariorum
TTATATCTTCTATATATATTCAATTTTTTGCAATAATAATCAAAATTCAATTTATTGCAATAATAATCAAAAATTCAATTTATTGCAATAATAATCAAAAATTGAATTCATTGCTGTGATTTTAAAAATTCGATTGATTCATCGCTATAATGATCAAAAATTGAATTCATTGCTACAATAATCAAAATTGAATTCCCCTTGAAAATTCAACAATTGATTCCTCGCCATAATATTCCAAAATTCGATTTACTGCAGTATAGAAAAAAGAAGAAAAAATTCCCTACGTACCTTATACTAATAGATAATGTGTTCATATCCAGCAGAAATAGACCGATTTGCGGGCGGTAAACCGCAACCGAAGATGTGCGTTGGGATGGAAGGGAAAGTTGTGAAATTTTTGATCGGACGTCACGGTGTGGCCTCTGTAGGCGGTCCTCAACAGATGTTTAGAATGCCCTCGAGGCCCATTTATAAGAGGTTGTCTTCCCAATACAAATCTTTAATGAATCATTCTGTGAGTGCGAATCGTTCTTTTAGTCCCCCCAGTGATTTCCTCATACTGTCATTCCATTTTCGGGAAAAGTATCCATTATTTTAATTATTAAACGTGTTGGAAATCAGTAAAAAATTTTTAAGTGGATTATGAAAGGAGAAATAAAAAACTGCTTGGAGGAAGAAAAAAATACTGGATTTCGAATAAATTTTTATAAATTGATATTCTGAAATATAATGTTTGTGTGAAGAAATTTGATATTTTTTTCAATTCCTACTATTATTTCACACTCTCCCTATATATCTTGTTCAAATTTTCAATCCTTCATAAAATACTTTTTATTCATCTACTCAAATTCATATACATATTTTTAAATTTGTAGTGTAATGTTAATACAGTTTTTCAAATATTAATTCATTAATTAAGTTTAATGAAATAATTTTAATTTTGTATGGGAAAATTTCTTTAATTATTTAATTAAAAGTAACTAAATTAAAATTTTTCTTTGATGACTTTGAGTTTAAATTTTTTTTTAATATTACTTGTTGTCTTGTATATCTTCTATGACATCATGTTTAATGGTTGGCGACATCATGTTAATCAAAAAGGTAAATCTTGTGATAAGTTGAAAAATATTAACAAAATAATTTTACGTTTTAGCATAATTCAGGTATTAATTATAATAATTCCTTTAGAAAAAAGAAGCAATTTGTTTGCCTATAAAACGTGATGAGTGAAAAAAAAATTAAAAAGAGCAACTTATATCTTCTTGAGAGCTTGTTAAAAATTATAAAATAAGAAAAATTACTTTCCCTTTTTAATTATTAATTTTTGAAAACAAAATATAATTCACTTCGCATAAACATACAATTCCAATATATTTTAACTCTATTTTACCATGAGTTCTAAGAGATTTTTCCCCCCCGGTGTTTTATAATAATAAAATGTTAAGGGTTGTTGATTTCTCAAATCTCAAATAAACAGTTCTAAAATTTTTAGTATAATCACTTCATTCTCCTTTTTTTCAATTTTCCGTTATTATTCACTTATTTATTTATTTTCGCATTGCAAAATTTTTGTCCACGGTACTTAAACAACGAGATAATGATACAAATTGTTACAAATAAAAAATTCCTGTATAACATTTGTTGCAGTGTGTAATACGGTAATGAAGCTTTTTAGTAATAATATTCCAAACTGTTACATTCATTAAATAAATGAACGTTACTTATATATCTTATATAATAACGTTAAAAAAAATAGTAATTTGTCTGACATTCACTTATTTATTGCATGTAGCAGCTTAGAATTTTATTACTAAAAATGTAATAAGGTGATAAGATTAACGTTATTATATAAAGTTTGTAATGTGTAATCACGTTCAGATGAGCATTAACCCCTTCCTTCTCGCTCACGTGAAAATGGCGGGGTGAGTTTTCGCTTGCTATTTCTCACTCCCGTGATATTGACGGGCTGGAGTGTTCAGTAGTAATGCGCCAATAAGAATAAAACTAATTCATTTCTTTTGCCAGGAAAACATTTTATTTCTCGATTTACACACCATATAGCAGTACCAGGATATTTTTAAGGTAATTGTAAATTGTTAGCTTATTTTAAACTAGATACTAGCACTAATCAAATACGTGTATTTGGCACAATAGACACTTTTATGACCGTTTTCTTGAAAATTAACCGATCGTTAAGGGGTTAAATTACATCCGAATTCGGTGTTAAATGTTTCGTTTTGATTCTTATGTTAAATTTAAATAATAGTTAATAATTTTCTTTCTTGTGTATTTTTTTTTTTTTTTGAACTTTTCTACCCGTGTTTTTTTCCCCCGAGCATTGTGTAATATTAGTTTTTCAGTAAACAAGTTGGAATATTATTACTAAAATGATAATATGGTAATGCGATTAATGCTATATATAAAGTTTGTAATATGTAATCACGTTCAGATGAGCATTAAATTTCGTCAAAATTCGGGGTTTAATAACCCGTTTGGAATCAGATGTTAAATTTAAACAATTGTCAATAAGGTTTCCTTTCCAGTGTTTTTTTTTTTCCCTCAGTTTTTCCAGTGTTTCTTTTTTCCGGAGTTTTTTTCTCCTGTGATTCGTGTAATATTTTCCATCAACAAACAAGTTAGAATTTTATTACTAAAAATATAATAAGGTAACATGATTAACGTTATTATATAACGCTTGTAATAGGTAATCACGCTCCGATGAGCATTAATTTACCTAAAATTCGGGGTTCAATAACCCGAATTGAATCGGATGTTAAATTTAAATAATAGTTAATAAAAATAAATTTTTTGTTTTCGGATATTTTTCACTTCGGAGCTTTTTTTTCCGTGATTCGTGTAATATTTTCCTTCAATAAACAAGTTAGAATTTTATTACTAAAAATATAATAAGGTAATAAGATTAACGTTATATCAAACGTTTGTTACATGTAAGCACTTTCAAATCAGCATTAAATTATCTTAAATTTGAGGTTCAATGACCCGAATTGAATCCGATGTTAAATTTAAACAATAGTTAATAAAATTTCCTTCCCAATATGTTTTTACCGGTGCTTTTCTACCAGGTATTTTTCTCCCTGAGCTTTTTTTCCCGTGATTCCGTATTTCCCTTCAATGAACAAGTTGTTGCAATCAAACATGCCAATCACTGCTTTGCACAGTCTACAGCATAGCACAAATGGCTTACCAATCCTGGAAATAAAGCAACAAAAGGACATCGTTGGCGATTTGTGCACATTTCCGCTGCACATAAGAACCGACACATGCATAACCCACACACGATGTGGAACTCAATTGATATCTCGTCTTTGCATGCAAACACGGACACAAAGTAAAAATATGGCCCCTTCAAGAACTGAATGCTAAAAGCATTTCTATCAGTTTTCCTGTAAGGGTTTTTCTCAAAAAAACTCCATTGTGCTATTTTTTGTAGAAGAAAGGAGTGAGAACAAAATTACTGCGTTTCAAAGAATTGCAAATAGATGTTTTTAGCCTTTGTGTGACTAGACCAGGGGGATGACACTCTTTTGTAGGAACAATTTACTTTTCAAAGGGTTGAAAATTTGCCAAACTTGTAATGACAGGCGTGGAAAAATATTTATCATCGCTACCTACACCGAAGCGTGGGAAAAAAGATAGTGAGTAATTCCAATGCTTGTAAACTATTTTAGGAAGAATAGTAGAAGATTACAGACTTTTAAAAATTGTTTTATTGAATAATTTGTTTATGCAGTGAGAAAAAAAAGTACGGTCGAAACTAGGAGAATATGGTAAAATTTACCTTATTTTTGGCCCCAAAGTAACAACGGAAAAGCTCGGTAATTTTTTCCCAAGCGCTTTGGTAATGATTTTATAATTTTGTACTTTATAACCGTCGTTGAACAGCTGATCCAATTTTTGGATTTACGACTACTAAAATTCAACTCCTTGTAATTTTGAATCCAATCTAGGAGACAAGGGAACTCCTGGATCGAGTATTGGGAGAAATTTGCCTTCGTGGAGGACCTTTCGAAGGAACTAACCTGCATTTGCGCTACATGGAGAGAAAAACCTCAAACGGTTAGCCTAACGGTAAAGTAACTCTAACCCAAGATCTGTCTACCACAGAGGATATTTTACGTCAGCACTGTGGTCGGTGCAAGCTGGATGCAGAATTCGTATCCACCAGAAATAGCTGGGATTCGAACCCGGTTCACCTCATTGGAGGGCGAACGCTCTACCCCCTGAGCCATCACGGTTCAGAATGATATGTATGTCTTCAAAGCATTTGTTACGAAATGTTTACAACAATTATCATTGTGTTAAATTTTGGCACAGAATTCACTTTTTAATCATTGCCGCAAAGGCTAATTAAAAACTTGATTTTCTTTTTAGAAAAAAGTATATTTTCGCAAAAAATAGTCAATTTCGAACCGCTTTCTTTCAGGAAGTCTAACAGCTATAAGCTTCGTATTAGTCTCAAAATGTAGATAATTTAATTGGTTAAAAAGTGACAAATAAAATTTTTTTATAACGCCAATACTTTGGAAGAAAAGAGGGAAAAAATAGGAAAAGGTCTCAAAAATGTAGTGATTTTTTTTTTCAAGATGGTGGAGGAATTGTTAAACTTGTAATTTTCACCACTGTTTCAACCTGGAAAACTTGACCACTATATCTAAAAGCTAAAAATACCTTAAATTCTGCAATCATTTATGATAATTTGACTACAGTATTAGGAGTTTTCTGTTTTAATAGTAAATGTTAATACAAAACAGTGTTAATAGAATTTTTTTTAAATTTATATTTTCTTTTTTTAAAAAAAATCTCCTTAATTTCCAGAATCAAAACCAATTTTATTCAAAACCTATTTGTAACTTCGATTTACAAATACTGAACGAGAGGAAAAGAAAGTTAGAAAATGTCTTTATTGCCAAATCCTGTAACCTGACCCGGGGAAAAAAGGTCCTAGTACATGAATTATGTTTCCGGTCAACCTTTTGAACCTGGAGGTCGGTCCAACTCGGGTTGCCAATTATAAAGTCCATAGTCCAAGTGATCATTTCTTATTTAAGAACTATGTTTAACTTTAAGATATTTGCATCAGTAATTATGTGAAAACTAACTGCATTTAAAGCAGCATGATATGTGTGATAATTGAGCCTCATTAACTCAATGTTAAAAAAAAATAAAAGAAGAAAAGAACAAGGGAGTAAAGAAAAGAAGAAAAGAAAATTATTGAACGAAAGACTAGAAATCTGCAGCTGGAATTTTAGAAATTTGGAATTTAACACTAAACATCCCAACACTTAATATATGGGTGATTCTCACGAAATATGACAATTTACAGCTCCAAGATCTAATACTATACTACTGAAAGAACTTTTTTTTAAAATTTTAATAAATAGCATTGCTGTTAGTTTTTTAAAATGACCTTGTACTAGCATTGATTGCTTTGTATATTAAAAAAATTTAATTAAATTTCAAAATGTCATTTTTCTGGTATGTCACAAACAATATTTCCAATAATAACTAGCTTCAAAACTTCCCATAAATTTTTCAATATCTTTTTTTTTTTTTTATCTCAACCGTTGTAATTATTTCTAGAATATATGTAGAGGGTACTATTTACAAAAACTTTGTTAAAAAATTTTTTTTCTGTCAATAATTTGTTTGTCACAAGAAAATCTGTCATTTTCCTGACTACTTTTATTTAGTGATTTATAACCAAAATAGATAGAGACAGCTATCAATATCATATGTTAATAGATTGATTAGAATACCATCCTATCTGAAGATGCCTTATTGCATGAATAAAAAACCAACTTTCTGGTTCAAAACCTATTTCAAAAAAATTTCAAGGTGAGTAGGTTTTTATGTTGTCATTTTCCTGTCTTTGGAATCATTAATAAAATAAACGACATAGATTTACCTAAGTTATTTCAAGAAACCCTGTTGTTTTCTGCGGAATGTAAACATCTTTGGCCAAAATGTTAAATTAAAGTAAAGTTAAATGCCATATAATGGCAAACTGTCATTATCCTGGCTGTCATTTTCCTGACTTATGAATGCCAGGACATTGAAACAGTTACCAGAAATTTTTTTAAACAGTTGAATGTAAAGAGGAAAAGCAAATATTAACCTAATACCAAGTTTATGTACAATTGTAATATGCTTGAGTGAAATCAAAGTTATTTTTTTTATTTAATGATTGATTATTATACACAATTTTATTCTGTACACATCAGCATCAAAAACATTTTTGATTCTTTCTACAGTGGATAAAAAGAATTAATTTAAGCAATTCATGGTCCATCTAACACAAAGGCTTAAGCTGAGTTACTTACTATTAGCTTAAAATGACTGTTTTTTTTTTTCCTTTTTTTTCTTCTTTTTTTTAAACTTCTAGGCTAATATGTCATTTTCCTAGCATTCAAAATTTGGTGAATTTCTATTATATTTTTTTTCTTGAGCAAATGACAATAAACTACACTGCTGTCTGTAAGACATTAATAAATGTAACTAAATAAATATACAAAAAAAAAATTTAGATTATTTTGAAGACTTTAAATTTGAAGAAATTTTTTGTTTCGAAATGTCATGTTTCCGAAGAATCACCCATATACCTATTTCTACCATAGCCGGTCGATTTTATGCTTCCTGATTGAACGTATGAAATATGGATGTTAGGAAGGAAATAAGCTGAGAAAACTTTATTTAATTAAACAAAATTGTATATTGTCAATTTTTATGTATTACAAACACAAAGAATAAGAAGTTTTAATTCTTTGCTGAACGTATTTTTTATATATACAGGGTGTTTACATTGTACATTTTTCGCGAACATATTTCTTCTAATTATTATTATTTCTATAATTCTTATGATTATTCTTATAATTATAAGAATGTGTAAGATTTATAATTCTTTTAATTAATCTTATAATTAATATTATTTCTTCTAATAACTTGTGCTGTAATAATTGTTCCGACATTTTTCTGGGTAAAAACTAACAGTTAGTTAGAAATGAAGTAAAGCTATCAAAATAAAATATAAGCTACTTACCAAAACATTCAGTTTTTGTCACTTTTTCTTATACAAAAGTGCCAATCTAACATGTTAGGTACTTTCTTGAAGTTTGAATTCTCAGTTATTCTGATTGAACTAACTACGCAACAGTCTTTGCAGAAATGTGCAACCCATCGATTGCAAGACATTGAACACGCAGTATACATCGTCATTTCTGATCCGATAACCTTATAAAGCAATAAATGGTTCTCCCGGTCCAATGACCGGTTGTGGTGGAAATAGATATACGACACGTATTCGAAACAAATAAAATACAAAAAAAACTAGTAATAAAAAACTAGTAACAATAAAAGTAATAATAGAATATTAACTGTATATAATTGTTAGAAAAAGTCATGAAGTCAAATGTGCAAAAACGATTAGATGATAAGCGCGTTTTCGATGCAAAAGTTCTTAAACGGTCATTTGACCGGTTGTGGTATGTTTAGTGTGAAAGAGTGTAATTGGATACCGAACACAAAGTGGCGATCTCCTTTTAATAAAATGAAATCTTTGATTCAATTTTATTCAAATTTGTGAAGCTTGAATGCGAATTTTGGAATAAATAAGTAAAATACATTCGGACTTGTATTTAACGAACTTCCATTTTACGAATTTCTCCAATTTGCGATTTTTTTCGCAGAATCAAGAACATTTTGGAAATTTCTTCGTGAAATAACTTCCATATAGCGAATAATTTCTTATTTAACGAACTTTTCTTAGAAATTCACTTTCCCTATTGACCTTGAATTGATTTTCCAAGTCACTTAACTTATAGGGAAAGCAGTAAAATCCCTTTCCCTTTTTGTTTGCATTTCAAACGAAAAACTCACACAAAATTAACTGATTTCATCAATAGCAATTAAACTTAAGAACACATGTGGTAATGTATGTTTAAAATTACTTTTATAATAAATGCGGATAATGTTTTGCTCTATTCTTGTTTTCCATGTAGATTTCTTTCATGGTTAAGAAAAATGAAGTAAATAGTAGATACTAGTTTGCAAGGTTAAGGTGCATCAATTGTTATTTTAATTGTGTCTAGTGTTGATGAATTTAAAACCCGTTTTGTGTTGTTTATGTATTTCAAAAGGTGATTTTCTATTGAACGAATTTTCCATAAAACGAACTTATTATTGGGATTTAGAGACTTCGTTAAATGAAGGTGCGATTGTAGTAATTACTATATATTCCTTTTGACAACGTTCTTATCCCTTCCCCCTTCCTGTTCGGGTTGGTTGTAATTTTCAAAATAAAAACTCTCTTTGCTGTTGTCTGACATTGCAATTTTTACAAATTTTTTACTTTGGAATTATTTCTACGCTTTAAGCTACTAATCACGAAATTAAAGCCCCGAAAAAAAAAAAGAAAAACCTGGAGAAAAGCCAGGAAAAAAGCACGGGATTTTATTGCGTGCATAATCGAATCGAATATTATCGCGTGCCATTGAAATCGAATTAAAAGTAATTAATTAAAAAAATTTAAAAAAATTAAAAAACATTTATTAAGAATTAAAAGAATTAAAAATTTTTTTATTTAATCGTAACACGCTTATTTTTAAAAGGAAATATGATATAAAATTGATTAACTTTGAATTTGATTAAAAGATACTTTTACCAACTTTATGTATTCTTAGTTAATTACAATTAAGCATTGTTATTAACAATGACTTAATAAAATTAATATCGTCTTTCAGGGATTAATCTTTTGATGAGTTAATATGTAATAGTCTCAAAAAATGGTAAAGTATTTCAGATTAATAATTTATTATTTTTTTTTTTTTTGAAAAATAGCTAGTAAAAGTTTTATTTGTATGTTATTGTATCAAAATTCAATAAATGCATTCGTAACTGCGTAAGAGTACTAATTATTTAGTTTAATAGTAAGAAGCTTTCTGTAAATATTTAATTAAATCTCATTTATTTTCTTAAAAAAATATCGAATATTATATTCGAATTTTAATTTTAATTAATTAAATTAAATTTTATTTAATTAAATCATTAAATAAAATTAATTTTAATTTCAATTAAATTAAATTTTATTTAATTAAATCATTTATTTATTTAAATTTTTTTCTTTACTTCGTATTGGAATATATTTTGTGCAAAATACCGTTTTTGTATAGTATATTTTACGTAAGTTATACATAAGTGAAAGGTAATTGCATAACTAAAAAAAGTATTTAAAAATTAAACTTTGAGCGAGATTTGTGATAAATAACAAAACAAATACCGTAAATATATAACAGTAAATAAATAAACATTAATTTAAAAATTTTAAATTTAACAATGGTTTGATTGAATTTTAAATTAATATTGAAATAAAGAAATATTAAAAATGTCTACATGTGTTTCTGCCCGGGATCGAACCGGGGACCTTGCGCGTGTGAAGCGCACGTGATAACCACTACACTACAGAAACTTGTTCTCCCTGTTATCGGCTAGATTAAGTTTACTTTTCTTTCCTTCTTTAAGGAAAATAAGGTGTTTTCATACATTATAATATTGAAATCTCGGAAATTATAACATTTCTCAACGATAAGGTTATTTTATTATTTTGAATGAAAATAAATATAAATTAATGATAGGTATAACTCACACTCTTCAATATCACAACTGAGAATTTTAACTGTTTCTTTTTTTATATATTTCTTAAACCAAATGTAAGTCAATTCATTCTACCAATGACTTCCAATTTTCGTTTATTTATTAGTTCCGAATTTTTCCTTCCTTGCCATTAAATTTTTCTAAATGCAATTTACTCATTTATTACGTAAAAATAAGTATTCGGAAAGAGGTGAGATCTAAATCAGTAATGAATTCGTTTTATTAAAAACCATTTTAATGACTTCAAAATATGAAATGTCAAAATATGTTAACTTTAATATGCACATTGAAAATCATGAAACTTGCTCAAAAGATGTCGTCTCAGCATGCAAACTATTGAACATACCAGAGAAACCCGAGATCAAGCAATAGTAAATTAAATTTTAATATTTTCGAATCTAATATATGACAGTGCAGTTATATGTATGTAAATGTGTTATTTCTTCCTTTTTTTATTTTATAACATTAGATATTTAAAATTTCACCATTTCAATGATATTATTATTATTAACTTCCTTTATGTTTGCGGGATACACTGCAAAAAATTTGAATTAAATAAATAAATGAATAAAAGTTTTTTACAAGTACTCTAAGTGCCGATAAAAAGTACTGGCACACAGGGGGTGGGCAGCATTTTTTTTTACCGTGAAATAAATTTTTAATGCAAAACTCTACAGAACAAAATATTTGATGTTTCGTAGTAGTTTTTACAATAATATTTACTGTAAAATCACTTTATCACTTTTGTTATTGTTTTTATTTTATGAAAAGATTTACCCCATTAGAGACTACTGCTAATTGATAAGCTATTTATAACAACACTTTTATGCATAATGTAACCTAATTAACAACTAAAAACATGTAAAGTATTAAAAATTTCCTTTCGTACAATTTTAAAGTAAACTTTGTAACTAATTTTTTAAAAAAATATCCAATTACGTTCGAATGATTGTTTAACTACATTAAATTCGTATTCAACGGCCCAAATAGAATCTGACCATAGATTTATAGTCACTGGCCATATTATTAGACGTACTATAAGATTCTGTGTAAAATTATAATTATCAGGTGATACTATACAGCTTTATTGTTCTTACAGCTGTATAGTATTGTTTTTACTCGGATGAAACCGGTTTGCATTTGTTTACGTTAATGTATCAATTGGTTAACATTGTAATGCAATACTTTATAAATAAATACAAATAGGAAGTATATGAAAAATCTCTTGAACAAAAACCCATTACATGTATGTTTGAATATAAAAGTATTGCATATAATACTCATGCAAAACATGTCATTATTCAAAAACTACAGTGTGTCTAATAATTTGGTCTGATTATTATAATATACTAATATAATACCTGATATAATAAATGTTCTATATTTATATTATATATCGTCTAATTTATCCTATCGTCGAATTTGCATTATATATCGTCTAATTTAACTAATTGATGCATAAACATAAACAAGTGCAAATCGGTTAGAGCCGCGTAAAAACAATAAAGCTGTATAGTATCACCTGATAATTAAGATTTCACATAGAATCTTATAGTGTGTCTAATAATTTGGCGAGGGACTGTAGGTGTCAAACGGCATTGCAAATTGCTCTAATAATAGTTTAAATACACATGTATTTAAATGGTTATAATTTTAAGTAGACTGGGAAAATTGTCAGACAATCTTGTCAGCAGATATGTCTTCTAAGCTGAAATCAACTGTCACCCACTCGCCAATTCTCTCGTCACGCTTGCATTCCTGGAAAAAACATGACCCCCTAAAAGAACGACCCCTCGCTGATCCCGTATCTCCAACAGAACGATCCTTTTCTGACAAGCAGCACATTTTGAAGTCAGTGTTTAGTTGCCACACTTTTCCAATTAAAGAAAAGACTTGGTAAAAAGGGGAAAAATCGATGTCCTCTTGGCAGAAGTTCTTGTAAGTTGAAACCATGTCAACCCCTGCGATGTTCTTTTTTGCAGTAGACACAGGATGAAGGGGGGTTTTCCTGAACAAATTTATGACCGTTCTAGGTATCCAGCACCCCTTGGCTGAAAAGATTTGTGCAACTATCGCAGCGTGAGGTTATGGGTGGTTGGAAGAAGGGGTCCGATTTCACTTGCATAGAGAAAATTTCGTCCAAGTGATCCCCATTTTGAAACCAAATCATTTTGACAAAATAAACACATTACAAAAAGTGAGATGCTGTTTATGGGACTGTCGATTTTCTTCCTAGANAAGTTTTTCTTTCAACGAATCAGCGACATTCAAGAACTTGGATAGTGTCAACGAATCATCCAATTTCTTGGACAGAGAAATCCGTCCAATTTCTCGGATTCAAGAAATTGGACCGTGTAAACAGGCCTTACATTGAAATGCAATACGTTAAAAATAAATACAAAGGGGAAGTATATATAAAATCTCTTGAATAAAAACCCATCGCATGTTTGTTTAAGTATAAAAGTATTGCACACATACACGTGCAATACATGTCACTATTAAAACACTACAGTGCGTCTAATAATTTGGTCTAATTATGATATAATAAACTAATATTATACTTGTTATAATAAATATTCTATATTTATATGACATATGGTCCAATTTATCCAATCATAGAATTTGTATTATATGTCGTCTAATTTAACCCATTGATACACGAATGTAAACAAGTGCAAACCGGTTTCAGTATCGTCAAAACAATGAAACTGTATAGTGTCACTTGATAATTAAGATTTTGCATCAAATCTTATAGTACGTCTAATAATTTAGTCAGTGACTGTATGAATAATTTTCAAAGATATAGAAAAGTGTAAATTTTTTTAAACATTTGCTACGAGTCAAATTATGTTAAATTTCGTCAAATCTATTACTAACAAAGCGGTAACAACTGTAGCAATCTGGAAGTAATTGTTACAGTACATGATTTCAGATAGCTGCATTACCAAATGGGTGCGCTAGCCCTCCTCACGGAAAAAGAGATATAGTAAACAGTCTTTACTGTAAAAATTTACTGTAAAAAAAGTCTGTAAGAATAAATCATAGAAAAAAAGTCCCTAAATATAAATCACAGGAAAAGATTTCTATCAAAACAGAACACTGAAAAAAGTTTCAGGAAAAAAAATCACCGGAAAAAGTCTCTGAAAAAAAAAGAGCATCGGAAAAAATTCCTGAAAGTAAAACACTAAAAAAATTTCTGTAAAAAGAATCTCTAGAAAAAAGGAGTGAAAAAAAATTGGGAAAAAGTTTATTTTAGATAGCTATTATAAACTGAAAGACAAAGTAGTAGTTGATGTTCGCTTGAAAAGTTACGTACATTTAACTATACCGACTCGATTCAGGTCCTTAAGCCCGAATTAAATATAAATGAATGCTTGCTTAAAGGAAATTCGATATTTTTGAAAAAACTAATTTGGATAAAATTGAAATTTATTACTTAGACCTTATATATCTCTTTGTACGTTGCTATCAGAAATAATATATCAATTATCAACAGACCTTCGGGAAATTTACCATAAAATATTAAAAAGTATAAAAATTTTTTTCCTTTAAACATAAAATTAGTCTTTGTAAATTAATTAGCTTTCAAAAAATATTTTATTTCCTACGAATTCTCTTGCATTTAGTTTGGGCTCAAGGGTCCGGATCGAATTGGTGGTAAAATTTATGTAATTTTTGAAACGAAACCCCTATTTGAGTTTTAGTTTTACATTGTGATCTTGAACGGAAATTTTTACGGTGCCTTTTTTTCCTCCCAGAACTTTTCTAAGTTCCTTCTTTCAGGGATTCATGCGCTATTCATTCATTTTCGCAAACATTGATCACACTATCCCATAATCCAGTCTTTCTTTCTTTTTTATTTTATTTGAGGGAGCGAAAATATGCTTTTTCTGTTAGACCTAGTTTATAACTACATTCAATAAAGTAGTTTGGAGTATAAATTTCCTTGCTTTCGGCAGGCTCTGTTATTGTGGCATTTAAGCTTAAACTGCAAATTCTTGAATTGTCAGGCATCTTCTATTTTATGACTTTCAATTTAAGACCATCCATTCTCGTTTGTTTTTGATAATAGAGAGGGCAGATAATAAGCAAAAAAATTTTCTTTCATTCATTGACTGCAGAACCCTTTTAAAATAAAGAAGACGCATAAATTTACTTTCTCATTAGTGAAAGGATGAAGCCATATAAACAGTACCCAATCTAAGGAAAAAATGTCTGGAATCTGTCTGACTTAGAAGACACACAACTGCTTCGACATGTTCAATTATTTTGTTAGAGATCGAATACTACAACTACTTTTACATACGAGTTAAAAAGAATTATCATCTGCGCACCAAACAAATTTAAGATCTCTAAAGCTATACCAGAGATAGGCTTAAGTCTGACGCCATTTTAATTCATTTACTGCGCTAAACGCGTAAGGTTGGATTGTGTATACTTTTGCTTGAATATTTCTTTTTCATAGCTGCCAACTCTACTGGATTTACCAGTAGACTATTGGATTTTGCCAGTTTCTACTGTTCTACAGTTTTAATAAAAATTCTCTAAATTTTGGTACATTTTAGAATAATCCCTAAAATTGAGTAAGTTTCCCCAAGAAAATCCCAAATGAAGTGGAATTTTTACACTATTTGTTGCTTGCTTGAATATTTAAAAGTATTACTAATACATATTGAACCAAGCTTCATTTATTATAATAATTTTAAAACTTTTTCGTATCTCTTTTTATTAAAATTTTGGTTTTTTTTTATTTAGAATTCCCTTTGTAAATTAATTTGAAATTTTTTTTAATCTATCAGTAATAAATTACTTGTCTATTACTATTCAAAATTATGAATTTACATGGTGAGGAACATTTTAAATTCAAGTTCATTTGGATGTCGATCATAAATGGAGATTATTGCAGACAGTTTATTAGTTATTAGTGTAGTAATGTTTTGTATTTAGATGACGATGAAAATCCCTAAAATTCCCTACATGTAAAATATTTAGTATATTATGGAACAGTTGACATGAAATTTATGTTTCGGAAAATCTACTAGATTTTTTCATATCTATATTGACAGTTATGCTTTTTCCAAAAATCGTTATTCTGTTAAATTATTCTGCTAAGTGTTTATTGCTGGAGAATTTAATCTGGAAATATATTTCTTTCGATTACCTCGAAATCAAATTCACAAAAATATTTTTTGCCACACTCATTTATCTATAATTAATCCAAATCTAAATAACTAGTTGTAATCAGAAGGCGTAACTTTTCAACTGCAGCAGAAATTCAGTAGCAATTACAAAACATTGTTCCAAGAGGTAGAAAAGGATATGTATAATGCACAAAAAAAAAGGTTAACTTTGAATAACTTTTGATCAAATGGTTTAATCTTCACGTTCTATGACTCCAATTAAATGGTTTGCGAATTTTACATCAAATATGCTAATTAATTCGAGCAGACGATATTTTAAGTTATGAAATTAATTACAAAAACTTACTTTCTCCGATCAAACAATTTTTCATTTATTTATTTATTTTGTTGCTGACGGATTTGGATTAATGACTTCCACAATATAAGGAATAGTCGCAATCTGGTAATTACGGTCCCACTAGTTTGGTCAGGAGAGCTGTCCGAAATTTGTACTCCTTAATATTAATTTTACTCTATGCTTATTTTGTCATATCTCACAAAGTTTTCAAGCGATTTGAAATTTTTTTTTTAATTTCTCTGAAAAAACATACCTTTTTTTAGACGGATTGAACGGGATCGTTAAGTCTGATCATTAGATCAAAAGTTATTCGGGGTGACCCGTTTCATTTTTTGAGCACTGGACTGTCCGAAGAAAAAAAGGATATCCCGAATAACTTTTAATTTATTTATCGAATTTTCACGAACTCAATGTTTCTAGAGCATTACCTTAAATAAGTTAATTAGTGCACCCGACATTTTAAGGTACGAAATCACGCGCAAAAACGTTCTCTCTTTGAATAAAGATATTTTTTTAGACGGATTGAGATTCTTGACCCTTAAAATATGAAGGGTAGTCGCAGTTTGAAATAATATTTTAGTCAGAAGAGCAGCCCAAAACTTGGACCCTTTTAATGGGTAATATATATTATATATATANTTCTCAGTTTATCGGCTGATGATAAAACATATAAATGTATCAAATACTACGATATCCAAATTTATAACGATAACAATACACATCGAATCTCAAGGTTTTTACATAGTTAATTCCATGTATGAAAAGACTTATTTTTAATTATTATTTTTTATTTTTTTATTCATTTGATGTCGAAAAAATTTGAATTCTAAACTATAAAAATTTATCAATAGCAAAAACCGAGCTTTTAACGAAATCGGTTAAATAGTTTCTAATTGTTCAAAATTTAAAAAAAAAAGTTGCATACTTTAAATTTTATTTCTAAGTAACTTTTTTTTGAAAACAAACAATTTATTAAATCATTTTTATTAATATTTTCAACTTTTTAAAAGATTAATCCCTGAGAGATTAATCCTATTAAATGATACACTATACATAGAAATATTATTAATTGTAATTACAATTAAATTTTTATTAAGTATTAAAAGTTCCATTCAGTCAATTTCTAATTAAACTTTGTCCATTGATTAATTTTTAAAGACATTTCTAATTACGTTCGAATAAATGTTTAATTGCATTAAATGCGGGTTCAACGCTCTCAACGGAATCGGTCGTTAAATTTATTGAATTGTTACTGAGGTGCCTTTTTTTCGTTGCATTTTTTAAGGTTCTTTCTCTTCTGTGATTCTTTATTCGTCAACGCAAAAATGTTATTAACACGTTGAATGCCACGCTAATTATACATGGCTTGCCCGTCTGGCCAAGCAGTAAATAACTATGAACTAAATTTGCAAATATTAGACAGATTTTGCTAGTTTTTCAAAAGGTTTAGAGTGTCATATCTGAAAAAAGTGGTGAATTATATAAGCCTACGAATTGTTTTGAAATAGTGGTGGATAAAAATCTACTACATTGAATTTATTAAACTAAAAATCACAATTAACCACTTGAAAATATTTATTCGCTGTCCGGAGCAAGTTGGCATCTCTGTGCATATAAATAAAACTATTTTTGTGTGTTCTATATTGTATTAATTTCTTCAAGCCATTTTAGGAACGACTATAAATAAAAAATTAGAAATTTACTCAATTATGTGTTTCTAATAATCTTGGCTTCGCCGGTCACCGGTGACCCCCGTTACGCTACGAACAAACTCAGTGCCGGTCTCACCGGTGACCCATATGACAGTCAACGTGTTAAAATTTATTTTTGAGAATTGAATTTTTTTGTTCTTTTATAATTTAAAATTAATGCATTATTTAAGGATATTAATAAAAAAGTATCTCTCTCCATTTATTTGTTTTTAAAAATGTAAACTATCATCATCATTGTATTTAAAAATATGTTGGAAGAAAAGCACTTTTTTTTGTGACAAGTTATAAACAACCACCATAATCATTTTATCGCTTCCATTTCCTGCGCGATGTATCACTTTTTCTGTCATTGATAGAAAGAGAAAAAGAACTTTTGGCGACAGTCCTCGCGTTTTCACATTTATGTTAGCATCTGCGAAATAAACTACTTTCTATGCAGATAACGCCAAGGATAAAAAACGAGCACATGCTGCTGTTTTAGTCAACTGCAAGAGAGAGGACTTAACAATGAAAATTTCTCTCCTAAAAATAAAAGATAATGCTAGTCTCGATGAGTCGATAAGTAGCAATTTTTAGTTCCGTACATTGTTTGTCAACCTCTGATATTTCGAATCAAAACACTGTCATCGTGTTTAGTGAGAAATTAGAGGCTTGTTTTGATGACTGAATTCTTAGAATTTCTTAAGGGGAGCTGTTCGAAATCGTCAGACTATATCAACTGAAGTTAGATAGCAGCCTCGATATCAGAGGCTGTTAAAAGAATGATAGTTCTGCTCTTAGGAAAATGAACCATTTTCGAAACATAATAAATTCTCTAATCTGTTCTATCGATAATTGTCTGTCTTGATGATTCCAAACAGCAAAGGAAATAGTTGGTATAACATGAGATTAGAATGTTTGAGTGATGTCAACCCCCGTGTGATCAAATTTTCTTTTTAGGTACTGTTTCTCAGTATTTAATTAAAGTCAACAGCTGTGATCATCCTCTCTTTATGATATTGTTTACCCGATTATAAAAATGTTTAGTTAATATCGGTGATAGGGACTATGAAATTCGCCAACACGTAAAAACGACAACAGATTTTAATTTACTCAGTTTATCGGCTGACGATAAAACATATAAATGTATCAAATACTACGATATCCAAATTTATAACGATAACAATACACATCGAATACGGCAGCATAGTGCCATACTTAATTACAATTATTGAATACGTTATTATTGTGAATTTGAATAAATTTTATTTAAATGAAAAAATATTAACCAATGTAAAAATAATTGGTAAAATTTATAAAAAAAGGTGATTTATATCTTATTTTATAACCGTCGTTAAACAGCCGACCCAATTTTTGGGTTTACGACTACTAAAGTTCATCTCCTCAGCCTTGAAATTTTGAACCCAAACCAGAAGAGAAGGAAACTCCTGGATCAATTTTTAGGGGAAATTTGGCTTCGTGGAGGACTTTTTGATGAAACTTACTCGCATTTGCGTTACACGGAGAGGAAAACCACGAAAACCTCCTCGGTTAACGTGACGGCAAGGGAACTCTAACCCATGATCCGTCTACCACTCAGGATATTTTATGTCACCACTATGATCGGTGCAAGCCGGATGCGAAATTCGTATCGACCAGATATCCCTGGGATTTGAACCCGGTTCACCTCATTGGAAGGCAAACGCTTTATCCCCTGAGCCATTGAAATAACCGCAAGTTGCATGTTATAAGATATTTTAAATTTTAAATGTGTAGTGGTGGAAAAGCTATTTAAAAGAAAAAATGCTAAACTTAAAATTTAAAAAAATCGTTATTTTTAGAAAATATGTCTTTACAAAGAGAAGCAAGTTCGAATCTTTGCTATAAATACCAAATGTTTAGCAAGTGATTAAGGGATAATAATATTAAGGGATAATCAGCAATAGCCTTTGTGGTGGCTTAAAAAAANAAAACATTAAGGGTGTTCTGTAATGGCCACCCTAAATGCGTATAATGCATATTTTGAGACTTCCCGTCCAAAACAGGCATGCACAAATAAATGTTTAATCGAGTAAGAAACAGAAACGTAATCGATCAATATAACGAATCACAAATGAGGTTTGTGTGACTGAAGGCATCAAAACCTCTTTGATTGTCTGAAGGCATAGAGGAATTGAAAAGGTGATAATTAGTTTCATCATTAAATCAAACTGGTTTCGATTTTGTTTTTTTAATCCGTCTTTTTTACTAGTGATTTGACAGATTTCGATAGCATATTTGTTTCGTCTTGTTAAAATATTAATTTGTTTTCACCAAACGTGTATAACTTTTTTTTTAAAAATTTTTGACTAGGATTTATGATAGGGGCAGTCTATACTTTCTGTAATTAATTGGGGAAGGATTGGGTAGTAAGAAATAAACAAGACGAAGCAAACAAAATCACTTAAAGCTGTTGTCTTTGTTTAGAAATAATATTTCATTTGTATAAAGCCTTAAGCTCTAATAAGACTAAAAAGATACAACAAATAAGGTAATGGAAACCAGGAATACAGTCCGACCTCTACTTAATGAAGTTGCTAAATCCCGATAATAAGTTCGTTATATAGAAAATTCGCTAAATAGAAAATCACCTTTTGAAATACTTAAACAACACAAACAGGTTTAAAATTCATAAACACTAGACATAATTTAAATAGCAATCGATACACCTTTATCTTGTAAACTAGTATCTACTATTTATTTATTTTACAATACTGTTTGGAGCAGCATGTCCTCATTTGGATCTTGTGCCACTAAACCCTACATTCGATCAATCAATCTACTATTTATTTTATAAATCTTAGTCATAAAAGAAATCTGCTTGGAAAGCAAGAATAGAGCAAAATATTATCCAGTGTTATACAACCATGCTATAACATTTTCAACTAAAAAAAGCTGAATTTATGTATAAAATTATAGCTGCATTTATTTGCTGTATAAAATTGTAATTGCAAAGTAATTTTAAACATACATGACAACATGCGTTCTTAAGTTTAATGGCTACTGATATATTGCCCGTTCTTATATTGTCTAAGTTTTTTGTTGGAAATGCAAACAAAAAGGGAAAGGGATTTTACTGCATTCTATAAAAGTGAAGTGGCTTCGAAAATCAATTCGAAATCATTTCCCCCATGAAATGCTTTAACAAGTTTGAAATGTTCTGAAATATTTTGGGAAATAGGAAAGTGGATCTCGAAAAAAAGTTCGTTAAATAGAAAATTCACTTCGCTATTAGTTATTTTACAAAGAAATTTCCAAAATTTTCTTGGTTCCTTGAAAAAATTCGCAAAACAGAGAAATTCGCAAAATGGAAGTTCGTTAAATGGAGGTCCGACTGTATTAGTAAATTCGTAAACATTTTTAGCCGTCTATCCTCTTAAACATTATATAATTCATAGGAATCGGTGAATGAAAAAAAAAAGAGCTCTGAAAAAAAAAAGCACAGCAGGAAAAAGTTTAATAATTCATTCAAATCAGGTAATTGACCCCGAATTTAACACAAGAAAGACTGAAGCTTAGTGTATACCTATATCACCCAAAATCAGTCAAAATGACTGGATTGTGAAAGAATTGCTATTGTGTAAAGAAATTTGTTTATAATCAATTTTTAATATTTGTTATATTATTTAGAGTTGTATAACAAGTTATTAGCAAATATTAAAGATAAAAAAAAGTATATGCTGAGCAAAAAGTCACGAAATTCTAAGAAATTGTGTCATTATATACATGCTTGTTTTTCTAATTGAAATTAAAAAGCAGTCAAAATGACTTCCTTGGGCAATCTAGCGTTAAATATTTATTCGGATGAAATCAGATATTTTTTAAAAATTAAATAGCATAAGGTTTAATTTAGAGTTTTACTTTTTTCACTTTATACTAATAGTTCTAAAAAAGTAAAATTCTAAAAAAATTTAAAGAGATTTTTCTTTTCTTTTCGATCTGGAGTTGCAGGATATTCCCGAAACACATCAAGCGTTTTTTCTTTTTTTAAATAAATACGTGTCATATAGCACCTCCCTTTCAGTTTTCACAAGAAAGCTCGACCAATCAACAATTTAGCGCCTCCTCCAAGACTGCTAAACCGGGAAAGAGTCAAAAAAAGAATAAAGTAAAAAATAAAATAAAATAAACATACAATAAAATAAAAAAAAACCAACACGTGTTCACAAGTCGAACGTTTTTTCGAACAAAGACCACGCAATGTCGTCAAATTTCATTTGTCCCGATCATAGTACCATTTATACCATGAAAAATTGTGGTGTGATTTTAAGTACTCTACCCCCTAGAGTTTTATAAATTGTTCCACAGAACCAGGTGTATTCTAGATTCGAAGCTCCGCGGGGGGACACCACCCCTCAACGACAAAGTCCCTTCATTTCGAGCAAAAGCATAGTGCTTGTTCTACGGAATGGAAAAAATTGGCTTTTGATCCAGGTTATATATTAGTCGGTGTTGTAAAATAGAAAGCTAAAGCTAAACCACAACATGTATAGAAAGCAGCCCTAAAGAGTGTATAAATGATGGAAATAGAAAACGTTTACTTTTTTCATTATTACCAAAGATTCTTTTGTCATATTTGTTATACACAGATGAGGGAAAGTACTAAAAAATACTGGAGTTTATACTTAGTACAGGGAGTGAAATCCTAACACTAAATATACCACCACTTAATGTATACCTGTTTCTACCATAGCCGGTCAAATGATCGGACTTTATGTTTCTTGATTGAATGTATGAAATATGGATGTTAGGAAGGAAATAAACTAAAAAAAAACTTTATTATAATTGAACAAAATTGTATGCTGCCAATTTTTATTGTATTACAAACACAAAGAATATGCATTTTTAATTCAGTGCTCAACGTATTTTTTACATATACAGGGTGCTTCCATTGTACATTTTCCAAAAACATATTTCTTCTAATTATTATTATTTCTATAATTCTTATAGCTATTCTTATAATTATAAGAATATATAAGAGTTATAATTCTTGTAGTTATTCTTATAATTAATATTATTTCTTCCAAGAACTTGTGCTGTCTTGATGGTTTCGAAATTTTTCTGGGTAAAAACTGACAGTTAGTTGTAAATGAAATAGAGCTATCAAGATAAAATATAAGCTACTTACCAAAACATTCAGTTTTTGTCACTTTTTCTTACACAAAAGTGCCAATCTAACATTTTAGATACTTTCTTGAAATTTGAATTCACAGTTATTCTGATTGAACCAACTGCGCAACAATTTTTGCAGAAATGTGCAACTCATCGAGTGCAATACGTTGAACACGCAGTACATCGTAATTTCTGATCCGATAATCTTATAAAGCAATAAATTGTTCTCCCGGTCAAATGACCGGTTGTGGTAGAAATAGGTATACGACAAGTATTATTCGAAAGAAACAAAATACAAAAAAAAATTTATAATAGAANTTAGTTTATTATTTTTAGTTGAGTCAGATTACAAATTCTCTCTACGACCCAGCTCTTATTTGATTTTTGTATTTATAAATTTTAAGAAAAGCTTTTTATTTTTTTAATTTTTGCAACTAATTTTGCTCGATTTGAAGATTTAATTGATTACACCAATTAAATATTTTTCCTTAAACAAATTTCAACAAACTACACTGCGGTCTGTAAGATATTAATAAATGTAACTAAATAAATATACAAAAAAAAAAAAATTAGATTATTTTGAAGACTTTAAATTTGAAGAAATTTTTTGTTCCGAAATGTCATGTTTCAGAAGAATCACCCATATACCTGTTTCTTCCATAGCCGGTCAAATGACCGGACTTTATGTTTCTTGATTGAATGTATGAAATATGGATGTTAGGAAGGAAATAAACTTTAAAAAAAACTTTATTAGAATTAAACAAAATTGTATATTGCCAATTTTTATGTATTGCAAACACAAAGAATAAGAATTTTTAATTCAGTGCTCAACGTATTTTTGACATTTACAGGGTGCTTACATTGTACATTTTCCGCAAATATATTTCTTCTAATTATTATTATTTCTATAATTCTTATAATTATTCTTATAATTATAAGAATGTGTAAGATTTATAATTCTTTTAATTATTCTTATAATTAATATTATTTCTTCTAAGAACTTCTGCTGTAATAAATGTTTCGAAATTTTTCTGGGTAAAAACTAACAGTTAGAAATGAAGCAAAGCTATCAAAATAAAATATAAGCTACTTACCAAAACATTCAGTTTTTGTCACTTTTTCTTACACAAAAGTGCCAATCTAACATTTTAGATACTTTCTTGAAATTTGAATTCACAGTTATTCTGATTGAACCAACTGCGCAACAATTTTTGCAGAAATGTGCAACTCATCGAGTGCAATACGTTGAACACGCAGTACATCGTAATTTCTGATCCGATAATCTTATAAAGCAATAAATTGTTCTCCCGGTCAAATGACCGGTTGTGGTAGAAATAGGTATACGACAAGTATTATTCGAAAGAAACAAAATACAAAAAAAAATTTATAATAGAATATTAACTGTATAAAATTGTTAGAAAAAGTCATAAAGTCAAATGTGTAAAAACGATTAGATTATAAGCGCATTTTCGATGCAACAGTTCTTAAACGGTCATTTGACAGATTATGGTACATTTAGTGTTATGAGATGTAAATAATTTCGAATATAATTGTTGATGTAATTTAAAGTTGAAAGTATATGACTTGAAGAAAATATTTGCTAAAATAATGTTCATTTATATAATAGCCAGAGGCCCTAATTCTCTCATGTATCTGTTAATTTACCAACTCCCTACCCGTGAATTCTTAAATTCATAAAACTTGTGCCATAAACATATCCCCTAGCAGCAAAATAAATTGGGCCCTCATTGGGCTAATATTCATGAATCTTGGCTAAGGGCCTTTATTTTTTCGATATTGGCCCTATATAGAATTATCCGATTCACCCGATGCTTTATAGCCACCTTACAACCAACATCGGTCTTGTATAGAATTGTCAGATTCACCCAATATTTTATATTCATTATTTAACCATTGTAGGTTCCATATTGGCTAATTTAGGTCATTTTAGGACCAATATTTCAATTTATTTTTTAATTTGAAACCGTCGTTGAACAGCCAACCCAATTTTTGGGTTTACGACTACTAATGTTCAACTCCGTAGCTTTGTAATTTTGAACTTGATCCAAAAGACGAGTGAACTCCTGGATCAAGTATTGGGAAAAATTTGCCTTCGTGGAGGACTTTTTGATGGAACTAACCGCATTGGCGTTACACGGAGAGGAAGACTATGAGAACCTCACATGGTTAGTCTGACGGCACAGGGATTCTAACCCATGATCCGTCTGCCACTGAGGATATTTCACGCCAGCACTGTGGTTAGTGCAAGCCGGATGCGGATTCATATCGACCAGTATTAAAAAATCTAGCCATCGCAATATTGCATCCCTCATTGCATGTTCTTAAAGGACCCATATTGAGCCAATTTTGAGTCCAACTGGCGCCAAGGTAAAATTTTTGCTAGGGTCTTTTCATGCTTGACAATCGTTCATTTTCACCGAACTTCGAAAACAGTAGCTATGCTGATAATCCTATTCTATTTGGATAAAGTGTTAACCCGAATTTCGCTGGATTACCAGTTTTTAGGAAGAAAAAAAAAGTGCAGTTCTGCACTATAAAAGCTTATATTAAATTTCATACGGTGACAGGTTACCCTATATGTAAAATTTATTAAAAGCTGAATATTACCTTAAAAAATTAAAATGTTTTACTTTGGTATTGAGCTTTAAATTTTTAATAATTTACAAACGTTAAAATGACTATGGTAGGAATTAATTTAAAGTTGATGATAGCTGAAGATATTAGGTTCTTGATAAATGCTGCACTTGGCCCATAAAATTAAGTAGCATTTGATATCACGACTTTTACAACTAGGATAAGTCATTTGGTTTGTATAATTGCTTTTGGAGCCAGTATAAATCATTTGATGGATATCATGACTTTAAGAACCAGAACCTGGATTTTAATAGGATGGCAGTAAAAGATATTAGGATCTTTTTTCTGTTTGTTGTGAATCGTGTCATGCGATAATCTTGACCAATAACAAGAGTCAGTCAAAAACCATGTGACCTTACGGCAACCTTGTGTCGGAATGTTCTTTTTATTGTCACGAAAATGTTTGTACTAAAAACCTTTTTTCAATAAAGCAAAAATATTGCAGTCTCAAACCTAAATGGATTAAAAATAATTTTTAAAGCTTTTTTTATAAAGTATTGTCACTTAGGTAAAATGGTCACTAAAGGTCCATAATGACGTTCTAGCTGACGTCACACTAGCAATAGGATCCAATTGCATTGTCCATTAAAATTTCATGATAAAGTGGATTTTCGCTGAGCATACAAGACGTTGCATAAGGAAACCTTTTAATGACCTAGATTTAAGATTGCTTTCGCCTTGAGACTAGCTTTTTTAAAGAATTTTTTTTCACGCTTGAAAACACTAAGTCAACCTCGATTTAAGGTTTTTATATGGAAGGTTGTTCTCCAAGGTTTTGGGTTAGGGTTATCTCGTCTAGATCTCGTTTAAAGGTTAGAAGGTTTACACAAAAACCGCATTAAAATGTTTTTTAGGTTTAGTTTAACAGGTTTTTGCTGAGTGAAAATAAACCTTATTTTGCTAACCGGGATGATATTAAGAACTAGGGCAGCTTTTTATACCAAGTATTCAGTGCAGTTTGCTTCAGTTTTTTTTATTGAAACAAAGTACTTTAAAAACATTGCGGAAATTTGATACGATGATAGTCCCTAAACGAAAAGGGGGGGGAACTAAGTTTGATATCAAAAAGTTTTCAGTGAAAAAAAAAATTGTCAAAATTTTGCCTTTAAAGTGTGCAGCAGAGCGAACGCGCTGGCAATACAAAGTAGAGGGCCATGTTGTGGCCTGTCCCCTCAAGGGCCCTCCGTATCCACGACAGGCCCCAAAAGAAAGAACTCCCGCCAGCGAACCATGCTTGACAACCATGGAATCCGAGTTGTATAGTTGGTGACAACTTGTTGGGCAACTGTTGAGGAAAACCTCCCCTCATCAATGTCTATCGAATCGAAAAAAGCATAGATTGGCGATTATATCACTCTTGGCTGATTTCGCGTTGCTCAATTTTTGCATGGAATATAAAAATACTCTCCTTTATTCATATCACGTGGGGTGTTTGGTACATTTATTCTCCTCCCTGTCCTAAAGCAACTATCATAAATCATATACCAAAGTGACAGAGTGTCCCAAAAGGGAAGGAAAAAAAAATTCTTTATATATATTTACCCTCCCTTAGGGCGTTGCTGAATGGTCATAAAAATGAAATTTACGTCATTTCAGTCCAGCCAACATACGGGGCCTAAATTTTAAATTATTTAATCACAGCATTTTGTTTTAAGAGTCTTTGGGAATCGTTCTGAGTTTTAAGCACTTTTATGGCCTTTTTGTTTTATTTTCAGCAATTAATGTGACCTTAAGATTTATTTTTCGTGGAAAACGATGGTTTTTGTTGTAAGGGTTCATTTTTAGCACTAGAAAAACTCAGTATATACCTCCTATATTGTCCAAAAGCAGTTAAAATAGCTGGATTGGGAAAGAATAACTAACGTGTAAAGAAATTTGCTTATAATTAATTTTTAATATTTTTATATTATTTACAGTTGAATAACAAGTTATTGGTAATATTAACAACAACAAAAATTATATGTTGCACAAAAAGTCACAAAATTCTAAGAAATTGTGTCATTATATACATATCATTGTTTCTCTAATTGAAATTAAAAAGCGGTCAAAATGGAATCTAGTGTTAAGGTATTATAGCCAAGGTGTAGTAAAGAATAATTTGAGCACGCATCAAAGCTTTAATTTTAACTATGAGTACAGTAGGCAAGAAAAAATGAAAAAGAATCTTCCAGCAAAAGACTTTTGCTTTAATGATCAGATCTTCAAATCATTTATCTGGAAATTACAGACAACAAGTTTGAAAATGTGCATTGTTTCACGTATTTAAGAGCAGAATTTAATAACAACAATGATCTAAATTTAGAAATATTCATAAGCGAATCACAAATGCAAGCAGATGTTTTTACAATCTCAAAAATTATATAAGATCCAGTTTTCTAAAATATAAAATCTTGTATATAAAACACTTATAAGACCTGTTTATTACATGCATCTGAGACTTGGAAATAAACCTCTAAAGACGAAGAGGCGTTGGCTACTTTCGAGAGAAAAATCCAAAGATGTATTTGTGGGTAGAACTGAGGTTATGGCGAACAAATTTAGAATTAGTATATCAAATCTTTAAAGAGTCTGATATCGTAAAACACTTGAGAATCCAAAGTATTAAATGGGACGGACATCTGGTTAGATTACAGGAAGATCAAAGCAGCCAGAAACTATTTCTTGCCAAGCTTATGGGAACTTAACGAAGAAGCAGACCTTGTCTTAGATGAATCAACCGTTTTTTTTAAATTTATTATTTTTTTTTTAATAACCGTCGTTGAACAGCCGTCCCAATTGTGGGTTTACGACCTACCAATGTTCAACTCCGTATCCTTGTAATTTTGATTCCTATCCAGATGGTTGGTAGATAATAAGCTCCTGGTTCAGTACCCCCTGAGGTATTGACTTGTTATGGGAACTTGGAGGACTATGTGACCCCGACAGATTTAACGTACATCAGTCGCCCTTTACTACATGGGGAGTCATCGGTCGGTGGAAATCGAACCCACGACCTCTTGGACATGGGCCCAGTACCCTACTAACAGGCTATCCCGGTCCGGATCAACTGTCTTGAAAAAGACACGTATATTCCGAAAACGAAAAGTTGGATGACAGTCACCGAACGGAGATATGCCAGGAAAAAGGCCAGGGCTTACTTAGGGCTGTCGTGCTGCTGGAGTAGTAGATTACTTATGAAATTTCTACACTCACCATCTTGAATTTTAGGAAAACGTTTTTATTTGCGTTTATTGATATATTTTGCTTCGTACTTAAATTTTTGATGATACAGTATTATTTGCCAGCATAAGTTTTTTTTTTGAATGTGGAAAATTAAGTGGAAAAATATACAGTATTATTTGACAGCATAAGTTTTTTTTTTTTTTAAGTGTGGAAAATTAAGTGTCTGTGTTAGATTTGGAAAAATAGCGCTTGATAATCTTTAGAACAGCTATGGATTTTTCCTCAAAATTTTGTAGCAATTAAGTTATGCGATTTGTGGTTTTGAATAAGTTATTTAATGATTTAATATTTTATAACCATCGTTGAACAGCCTTTCCGAATTTGAGCTTACGACTACCAATGTTCAACTACGTAGCCTTGTAATTTCGAACCCAATCCAGAAGACAAGGGAGCTCCTGGTTTAGTACCCCCAGAGGTATTGATTTATTATGGGAATTTGGAGGACTCTGCGACCCCAACGAATTTAACGTGCACGAGTCACCATTTAATATACGGAGTTCTTCGACCGGCTGGATTCGAACTCCAGTTCTCACGAACACGAGTCCAACGCCCTACCAACCAGGTTATCCCGGGCAGTTATTTAATGATTAAGAGAATTTAAAGAGCAGCCCTTTTTATATCTCAAATTCTGATTGGGTGATGGTGGTTGTATTTTGCATCTATCGAAAGACATTGCCCAATAGTGTAAATATCAGCTATCAGTTTATTTGAAAAAACTAAAAAAAATATAAAAAAAAATCCAGAAAAAAAAACTAAAAAAGCATAGCTTGACTTTTCCACCTCCGTCTTCACCCCTTCCAGAGTCCTCTAATTACATTGTCAGGCACAAAAACGTATTTTCTCTTAGTAAACATAGTGAGTAACTTTGGCTACCAAATGATCTCGGTTGAAAACTGCCTCTGAAATCTACTTCCTTCATATGTTTCATTTCCCTGTAAATTGAGCAAAAATATACTAGAAAACAACTGAAAAAAATTTTATTTATTTTTTTATAAACTAAAATACTAATTATCTATTCTGGCACAACTATAATGAATAATGCATTCGCTCATTGGACAGAAATATCGCATGATAGAATCATCAAATATACGAAGAAGATACAGATATTTTTTGCTAACATCAGTCCAAAAACTAGTTATTTATTAAGTATTTACATGATGTTAATTTATCATGCAACATTTTATGATGATTATTATGATTTTACGTATTTACTTCACGTTTTACATTTATATAACAGTAAATTGGTAATGCTTCTTTCTAATTAAATTGCATTTACTTTACTATAAATTTTATGTAAAATTGCGTTCAATGTAAGCAGTTATAATAACGAATAAGAAGTAACTAGTTAAGATTCTTAATTAACATTTAAAATTAATTTTTTTCACAATTGCAAAATACCTTTTTTGAAAAGCAGTTAAACTTTTATAGCAAACAAAAAATTTAACACGAATTTTTATAAAAATATATAATTAAGTTTCAACGAAATCAAGCAAAATGATTAGTTTAAAATTTTAATAGCCAACTGAACTTGTACAGCTAATTTTGTATAATTGCAGTATAAAAAATTTTGAGATCTTTTTAATAAAGTAATTTCTAATTTTGATGTAACAATCTGTTTAAAAAAATAATAATAATTACAGAACCACTTGTGAATTGAGTTGGTGAGCTAAGCGAGCTGTCTCGTAAATATAAATACAGTCGGACTTCTATTTAACGAACTTCCCTTTCGAGAATTTCTCTATTTTGTGATTTTTTTCGAGGAACCAAGAACTATTTGAAACTTTCTTCTTAAAATAAATTTCAAATTGCGAAGTGAATTTTCTATTTAACGAACTATTCTTTGAGATCCCCTATTTCCCAAAATATTTCAAAACGTTTTAAGCTTGTTAACGCATTCTATAGGGGAAGTGAACTTGAATTGTTTTTCGTAACCACTTTTAGAGACAGCAGTAAAATCCTTTTCCCTTTTTGTTCGCATTTCAAACGAAAAACTCAGAAACAATTAACGGATTTTATCAGTAGTAATTAAACTTAAGAACGCATGTGGTAATGTATGTTTAAAATTACTTTTATAATAAATGCCGCTATAATTTTATACATAAATTTAGATTTTTTTAGTTGAGAATGCATGTAGCAAGGTAGCGTAGCACTGGATATTGTTTTGCTCTATTCTTGCTTTCTATGTAGATTTCTTTTATGGTTAAGATTTATAAAATAAATAGTAGATACTAGTTTACAAGATAATGGTGCATCGATTGCTATTTTAATTATGTCTGGTGATGATTTTAAAACCTGTTTTGTGTTGTTTAAGTATTTCAAAAGATGATTTTCTATTCAACTAATATTCCATAGAACGAACTTATTATCGAGATTTAGTGACTTCGTTACATAGAAGTCTGACTGTAATTGATTTCAAAAGTATTTACTTATGTATTCAGATTCCTTTTTACTTTATTTTCAGGAGTTAATTGATTTAAACAGTAAAGAATTCATATAGGACTTACTCTAGTGCTAGAGTAAAAACACACCCGGATTTATGAAACTCGGAAATGCATATTTTTACATTCAAAGGGGTGGTCGGCAGAGCGGCCTTTCATTTACCCAATCCGAAGCATGATCACAAGATTCGGCCACAAAATGATCACTCCCACAACAAACAATATCTGGCGCGGGGGTGTGTTGGTCATCCTCATGTAAAACCATGTACGCGGCATGGTCTGACAATGCGGATGTTGCAAGGGAAGTGGGAGGATCTTTAAGGCCGATGATTTGTAAACACTGTAATTGCTTCATTTTAGGTTTAATAGAATTTTTTTTTTCTTTACGTAAAATAATTCGGCTGAGTAAGTATATAAGGGGTATTTGATCCACAGGCTTGATCTAAAAATAATATTTAACTGAATTTACTGAAATTAAATTCATTCGGACCTGTATTTAACGAAGTCGCTAAATCCGAATAATAAGTTCATCATATGGAAAATTCATTCAATATAAAATTACCTTTCGAAATACTTAAACAACACAACACAGGTTTTAAATTTAGAAATCCTTGACATAATTTAAATAGCAATGGATGCATCTTTGCCTTGTAAACTAGTATCTACCATTTATTTTATAAATCTTAACTATAAAAGAAATCTGCATGGAAAGCAAGAATAGAGCAAAACATTATCCAGTGTCACATATTCATGCTGCATACATTTTCAACAAAAAAAAGAAACTAAATGTATGTATATGATTATAGCTGCATTTATTATAGAAGTAATTTTGAACATACATTACCACATGCATTCTTAAGTTTAATTACTACTGATAAAATCCGTTAATTTTGTGCGAGTGTCATTCGTGTTGATTTCGTTTGAAATGCAAACAAAAAGGAAAAAGAATTTTACTGCTTTCTGTAAAATTTAAGTGGCTTCGAAAATCAATTTCCCCCATAAAATGCGTCAACAAGTTTAAAATGTTCTGAAATATTTTGGGAAATAGGGAAAGTGGATCGCAAAGGAAAATTCGCTAAATAAAAAATTCACTTCGCTATTTGCGAAGTGAATTTCTAAATAATTTCGCTAAATAACTTCGTAAAATAAATAAAAATAATTTCTAAATAGCTTTGTAAAATAATTTCGCTAAAGGCGAAATTATTTTACGAAGTAACTTCCAAAATGTTCTTGGTTCCTCGAAAAAAATCTCAAAATAGAGAAATTCGAAAAATGGAAGTTCGTTAAATAGAATTCCGACTGTAATAATTAAGTTTAAAATAAGTTTATTATACAGAATGTAATAAATTTTAAGAAATCATACTGAAGCGTGCGTTTTTTGGTTTGATCTTCTTAAGAGCTTTGTTATTTGTCTTCGAATATAGGGTGTGTATAGGGGTCATTTTGTCTTAATTTCCAGACATGGCCTCAATGATTGCCGAAGCACGGTCAGACGGTCACAATAATTTAATTAGGGAAAATTTCAAAAGTTTGAGCTCCTTAATAATTTTAGTTTCACTGAGTCACGAAATAAAAAAAAAAATTCTTTGTGCCAAGGTTGTCTGCAGAAATCATGAAAGGGAACGATTTCCCTCAAATACTTTTTCAGAGGAATACTTCTTTAAACTATTCCAGGAACAACCCGCTGTGAGCCAGGGGGAAGGCTTGGAGGCTAAGACTTAACAATTTTGATGACAAATTCATGATTTCATGACCAATGGCATGATTGTGGCAATGTTGTCAGCGTAAATGATCAGCCAAAATATAGGGGATCAGAAATATAGGGGGTATTATATAAAATAATAAATATTTACTAAAAGTTATATTTTATATGAAATTATCTTCGGATAAGCGAATTTTAAAGTTGTGTGCAAAATTTTTTCAATTTGCTTAAAAAGTTTTAGAGATATAACAAAATACGCGAAAAATAGAATTAACATTAAGGGGTCATAATTTCGGACAGCTCTCCTGATCAAAGTATGAGGATCATATTTCCCAGATTGCGACTACTCCCTATTTTCTGGGGGTCAGAAATCTGAATCCATCCCCCAAAAAAAGCTTTGTTTACTTAGAAAAAGGATGTTTTTGTGTTCGATTTCGTATCTTAAAATATCGTCTGCACTAACTAATTTTTTTATTTTTATAACCGTCTTTGAATAGCCGACCCAATTTTGGGTTTACGACTACTAATTTTCAACTCCGTAGCCTTTTAATTTTGAGCCAATCCAGAAGATAAGGAAACTCCTGGATCAATACCCCAAGAGGTATAATTTATTATGGGAGCATGGAGGACTTTGTGACTCGACAGATTTAACGTGCACCAATCATTATTTACTGCACGGGGAGTCTTTGGCCTGCGGGGATGGAACCCTTGACCTCTTGTACATGGGCCCAGCGCCCTACCAATCTGGCTATCCCGGCCCGCACTAATTAATTAGCGTATTTAATGCCACCCCCTTGAATCAATAAGATTGCGTCCTAGAACGTGATGATCTGATCATTAGAACAACAGTTATTCAGCGCGGTCCGTTTTTTATTTTGTGCACTGTACATCATAAGAAGGAACGAATGTCATGTCGCAATTAATGAATAAGGTATTTTAATAGTAATTAAGAAAAATTACATAAATTTTAAGATTCTTTTCTGTGGGAATATTAATATATGAAAGTAATCCATTCGTAAGAGTATATTTCTGAAATGGTAACCTTTCTTGTGGTCCTGGGATTCATAAACTTCAACGTCAGAGTGTTCAGTTTTTTTTTACTCTCAAATTTAACGATCATCCTGACAAATAAATAACAATCCGAAATGTACTCAAGATAAAGATAAGAGACAACACAGATATTTTATTGAATCGCGTCTCCTATGCCATAATGTCCCGCACATTCCCAAAGGCGCTTCACGAAAGAAAAAAAATATAACTCTGCCAGTTGACTCCCACGGCAGAAGCAACCGAATTTACGAACCGAATTTGAAAGAGCGGAAGGTATGGAAGGACTACCAAAGTCCCATCAACCTGTCAAATTGTCTTCAAAGATCTCTGTTTTCTTTTGAACAAAGACTCTATAACAACTGATGAAGAATGTACGAACGCACGTGATATTATCTATAAATTGAAAAATGATAAGAATGAATTTGTTCGCCATGTTTGGACAGTTTATATCGCTAGAGAGTTCAAGTAGCATCGAGTCAACCGGAAGGAAAAGTTAAACAATGCCGGGAAATGGTTACAATTTTAAATGCAACATTTATTTTAATGTTTTAATATCAATTGATATTTAAAACATACGTAGGAATTGCATTATTTATCTCCTTTCAAAAAATCATGTATGATATAGTACTATAGTTAATAGGAATAAATATGGTATAGCTCTTAACCGACCATATTTCGGGAATACTGTATCCGGTGTGCTTTGAGGTCAGTTGGCTAAACGTGTTCACAGTGTAGAGTGTGTTCTAAATGATAATTTGCAAAATTAACTTTGTCTTGGTACTCTAACTAAATACTCACTTATGCAACTCTTGCAACATGCACAAACAGCAATAAACAATGCCAAAAAAGCGACTGCTTTTTAAATATAGCAATAATTTTACCTTTTTTTTTTTTTAACAGTATCTATAAATAAGTAAAATAAATTTTCACTCCAATCTCACCAGAATTACTTAGTAACATTAACATCTTTTTTTTTTTTAAAAAAAAACCATCGTTGAAAAGCAAACCCTATTTTGGGTTCAACTCCGTAGCCTTGTAATTTTGAACCTGACCCAGAAGACTCCTGCATCAGGTATTGGTAAGAATTTCCCTTCGTGGAGGACTTTTTGATGAAACTAACCCGCGTTTGTGTTACATGTAGAGGAAAACCACGGAAACCTCCCACGGTTAGCCTGACGACAAGGAAACTCTAACCCATTATCCATCTACCATTGAGAATATTTTACGTCAGTAATGTGGTCGGTGCAAGCCGGATGTGGAATTCGCATCAACCAGCCATCGCTGGGATACGAACCCGGGCCACCTCATTGGAAGGCGAATGCTCTATTCCCTGAGCTATCACGGCTCTGTAGTTCGTATTTATTTAAAGTTTGTTTGGTCCCGCAGTGGACTAATCGTTAATACACGGTTCCCAGCAGATCACCGAAGTCAAGCATCACTGGCTGCGGTCAGTGTGCGGGTAGGTGACCACTTGGATCAGTCTGCGTAGGGACCGAGGGTGTGCGGTATTGGTCCTCGTTAAACTGTGCTACCGTAAAGTGCTCGACTTCGCGCGCAGGTCGTCGGGCTACCGAAGCGGGGGTGCCATCCCTTCCGCAGAGGATCAAAATTGTGATGGCATGTCTTCGGATCATCCTCCGGGATGTTTCCCAGACCGTCGCCAATAGCCCATTGTGCAGCTCTAGTGCGACGTAAATTAACAACAACAACAACAACAATAAAGTTTGTTTGATCATGTCGCTTTGGGACATTTGTTTCTTGCGCTCGTTTATTACAAAGAACACAAGAATTTTTTTTTGTTTTTTTTTGTTTTTTTTTTTTTGCATTCTCTATTACGTGAATGAAAAGGCCACTTTCGTGGTAAAATGTAGTACAGTTAATTATAAAACAAATTATGAATGTTTTGCTTCGTTTTGTGCTTTTGCCTTTTAATTAAAAGTTATTATATCATTTTCTGTCCATATCTTAAAAAAAAAACGGAATTTTTCCGGTTTTGTACTTCATGCTAGTTCATTTTCAAGTACTATATTTTCTATACGCTCTTTTTAATTTTACCTTACATGTCCTAACAATAAATATTATAGCTTAATAATAAATATCGCCTTCTTACTTCTCATTTTTAGAAGTAACATTTCTTAGTTTACTGACTTCTTTTTTAATGAATTTTTTCAAATACGTTTGGTTTTAAATTAAGTTTCGATTTAGTCATAGCTTTTAAAGATGATAAGTGTTAGTAAAGTTTGTTTTTACTCGTAGGGTAGAGTTCAATGATTACAAGAGAATCAGTTGTATTTTTATTGGTTAATTTTTTTTATCTGTACCCTTTTTAAGTAAGCTCTCGATTTTGTTTAAGTTCTTAAAGAAGTTTAAGTTCTAAAGAGTCCTTAAAGAGGTTTGTTTAAATTTCGAAGAGTTCTTGAAGAGGTTTGTTTAAATTCCAAAGAATTCTTAACGAGGTTTGTTTAAATTCTAAGGAGTTCTTAAAGAGGTTTGTTTAAATTCATAGCTTTAAAAAGAGTTATTCATAGTTTTTAAAAGAGTTATATAGAGTTATAAGTGTTTTTAATGAGGTTTGTTTAAATTCTAAAGAGATCTTAAAGAGGTTTGTTTAATTTCTAAAAAGTTCTTAAAGAGGCTGTATAGCTCTACGAGGGAAACTTCTCATTTCAAATTCGCCTTCACCTTACATAAGTAATTTAAAATGTAGAAACAAGCGAGGTCAGGCAAACCTCGAGTTAACAACAAAAAAAATTTAAATGCTGATTTTTATTTATTTGTTTAAAATTAAAATTTTTTTTATTTTTATTTGAATGTAAATAAATTGAGGCAGAATTATTTTCCCACTTCCTTCATTGCAGAATTTGCTACGAAAAGTTTCTCCCGCGATAAAGCGTCCTCTTTAAAGTTTGTTCTATTCATCATTTAGAAATTATGAATAGCAGTGGAATGATGAGAAGCGTGGGCAAACATGTCTCCCTCATCTATCCTCGCATTTTTTTCTTCCTGCTGCGATCATATTTATGGCTACCGTCAACAGGCTAGACTTGAAGTGGTGGTGATGTTGTAGTTATTTCTTGGTACATGGACAATTTTTTCTTTACTTTCCTGTCGTCTCATCCTCAGTGGGTTCTGGGGAGCATCAGGAGGCCCACCTTTTGGCAGCATTAGCTCCTCTTCTTTTTCCTCTTCATATTTACGACCGGTAAAGTTGACCTCTTGGGGTCAACCATCTCTGCCTTGTCGACAAGATATCCTTGATCTATGGATATTCTATGTCCTCTCACTTCTCTTCCATCCAAAAAGTTCTTGCGAAGAGAATTAACTACTCTTTTTTTTCTTTTGCAGGAGACGTAAATTTGCTATTGTTTTGGTTATGTACTTAGATTTTATACCATGGGAATAATTCAGTCATACACTAAGATAGTTCGTACCATGGAATAGTTCAGTCATACACAAAGATTGGTTGTACCATGGAATAATTCAGTCATACACAAAGATAGTTTGTACTATGGGAATAATTCAGTCACATACAAAGATAGTTTGTACCATGGAATAATTCAGTCATACACAAAGATAATTTATACCATGGGAATAATTCAGTTATATACTAAGATAGTTTTAGATATACTAAGATCATATACTAAAATAGTCATATACTAAATATTGTCTATTATTTTGGTTATGTACTTAGATTTTATACCATGGGAATAATTCAGTCATCTACCAAGATAGTTTATACCATGGGAATAATTCAGCCATACCTAAAAATAGTTTATACCATGGGAATAATTCAGTCATACACAAACATAGTTTATTTGAATATAAAAACGATCACGAAAATATTGTCTATGAATTATTGTTCATTGAAAATATTGTCTATGAAGATCAAGAAAATATTGTCGATTGTCAAGAAAATATTTAAGTACATAACCCAAACAGGGTTATGTACTTAAATTTTATGCCATGGGAATAATTCAGTCATACGCAAAGAAAGTTTATTTGGAAATAAAAAAAGATAATGAAAATATTGTCTAACGTAAAAATAATTTCGAGGTACAAAAAGTTAAGTCAAGCAAGAAAAGTAAATAAAACATAAAAATAATGTAGGCAAGCACACAAAATAATATAAGTGAATGTAAAAATACTTTTGTTAGACCTAAAAGTAATTAAGTTCGACACACTAATACTTTGGTTAAAAGAATAATTATAACAAAAAAGTATTTAGCCAAACGCAAAAACAATTTGAATGAATTTAAAAATGCTTTTGTTAGATCTGAAAAGAATTTAGTAAGGCATACAAATACTTTAGTGAAACAAAAAAAAAAAAAGAAACAAAAAAAAATAACTAAGTCAAATACAAAAATGTAAATCTGTTTAGAAATTTCTTTACCAAAAAAAAAAAAAAAAAAAAAAAAAAAAAAAAAAAAAAANAAAAATTTTTTTTAAACTAAAAGATAAATAAATAAATAACAGTTAATAATTGTCTTATTACTCAAAACTGAAAACAAAATATCTAAGGAAAAAGTTTTAAAAACTATTGTGGGCATTTTGTTTTAAAAATTATCATTATTTTAAAATCAATTTTTGCTAATTTCTTTTAAAAGCAAAGAAAAAACTGACTTTCATTGAATTCAGCCTAGGTTATTTTCCTCATCATTTTGAATTTTGGGTTAAATTTTTGATTTGCGACAGCTTCTCTACCTTTCATAAAATATTGAAAATAGTGCTTAGGAAAAATAGTGCTTGATAACTATTTCTTAGAAAGGTAAAGCTCTAAAGTAAAGGCGATTTTTAATTTTGAGTTAAGTACTTAAAAATCATATTTTTCTATTTTGATTTTTTTTAAATTTAATTTTACGACAGCTTATGAAATATACTTATGAAAATCGATTTGTAGGATACAAAACAAAATTTTTCGGTTATGCTCGGTTGGGAGTAAAAAGACCTCTTAAGTCTTTTCTTTTAAAATAAAGTATTTTCATTTTTAAATCAGTTAGCTAGTTTTAAATTTAAACGCTTAAGTTTGATAGAATTTTAATTTTTTTCAAATTGCCGAAATAAGTCTTGCAGGGTGCTTAGCCAAATCTTTCAATAAAAAAATAAGCACTTTTAAAGTACTTTTTAAACACTCAAAAAATATTTTTAAGTTTCTGTATACATTAACAAATTTCAAAATAATTTCAAACACTTTACATGATCGTGATAAAATAAATAGTTTCTGACAAAGAACTCTTTTCTTGATTACATTAGCCACCATAAAAAGATCGAGAGATTTTTCGGTTCGATTTCAGATGTTAGAAAATGAAGCCTGAAATAGAGAATATCTTGCAAAATGCAGCAGAGTTGCACATGAGAGTGCAAGAATCTCACCGAACCCAGCTCAGTAGACGCACATGCAGACTAGAAAGTATTTCATCAAACATATAACATGATTGGCGCTATCATACGGTATGGGCAGACTGTACGCCGAAATAGATAGTGGTCGAATGAATTGTGAAAATATTGAATAGAACAATGTGAAAACCACTCTTTTGCATAATATGCAGTGAAAACCGACATAGTTAAAAAAAAAAGAAACTCATTTTCGAAAAGGGAAAATTAAGCACTTTTAAAAACAACCCATGGAAAAAGCACCTTTAAGGGCTTTTAAAAAACGAAAATCGAACTTGTCTTTTTTGCTGGTAATTTATATTTTATAGCTAGATGATGACTAAATAAACTATGAAAGGAAAGAAAAAAAAACATTAAAAGAATTTTTTTTTAAATATTTCTGGATTCTGAAGATACTTTTTTCAAAATAGCCACTTATATATTAATATTTTTTTTATTTTTTTCTTTAATACGTTGCTCAGTTAAGAGATTTTTTCTTCTAAATAATTTTCTACGACAAAAAATTCTTAATGAAAGCTTACGAGATGCAAACATAACATTCCTCCTCCCCCGAAACTTCAGACAACGTTTTTTTTTGCAGACGAGTCATTTTTTTTTCTAAGTTGGCGCCTCGCGGTGCCAAAACGTATCCATCCTCCTCCGTAACGAGACTATCAGCGCCTTGGGTGGTTGTTTACATAACAGCGAGGGATGAGGGATCTGTTCTTTTGGGGGTCAGAAGAAACAAAAACAAAAACTAAATAGGAAATGGTGGTTGGCGGCCACCCCCTAATGAGAGATATCGAAGTTGTACCTGTGGTTTGGGGTGGTTCTCACATCCAGTCTCCTAGATTGCATCTATTTGTGTGGTTTTTTTCGCTGGTGAAGTAATTCGATGCTAGACTAGAACAAAAACGTTCTTTGTGTTGTTATGATTACAATGTTTCTTCCCTGCCCGAAGAAGCGCGCCTGAAATTAAGATGTCAATGAGCTGTGAAATTTTCAGGGCCTGAAATAGAAAGGGCGGTACGGTTCTACAGCCGCACACCCCGAAAATTTCCTATGATTGGAAATTTTTTTTTCCAGTATTTTATAATCTGCATGATAGTTTTAGGCTCATTGCAATCAGCCTGAATCTTTTATGAAATGTGCAAAAAGTTGCTCTAACAGGCTAAATATATTTAGGCTTATCATAGTAAACTTTTCACACGGCTAATTTTAATAAGCTACTTAGTTTAAACTTCCTGAAATAAACCAGATTTATAGAAAAATGAGCGATGCGTTTTCTAATTAGCTTAAAGTTATGCAAGCTCATGGCAATAAGCAGGAAAATTTTCAGGCTGATTAGAAAAGAATGGATAATTTTCTAACAATCCCGTCACATCGCAAATAGAACAGATGAATGATTCAATTAGCCCAAGAAATATCAATCAGTAAATAAGTCTTATTTTTTTAAAAATTTGATCTAGTTTTATTTGAGTGTTATTAAGCATTTCTACGCGAAGTATTTGTAGTCAATGTTAAAGAAATTTAAATTCTTGAAGTATTAATAATGATAGTGAACTAATTTATGAACTTTAAAACCAATTCACTGACTTTATTTATAACCGGAGTTTTATTTTCTTTTAATTACAAGCCGCATCTTAACTCTCATTGAAATAAATTTTATATTTTACTAACAAAACCAAGCTTTTTAGTTTTAGTATTATTTCAAAACATGACTACAGTGCTCAATTTCTTAAAAAATCTAGTTTTTCTATTTAAAGTTTATTTGCTCATTTGTTGTTAATTGGTCTTTCTATCACTGGTGCTTTTTACTGTTTTTCTTTTTTTTTCCCGATCACTATTCATTTCTACCATTGTTCTTTAATCCTTCATTGGTCTTTTCGATCATTTGAACTTTCAATGGATTATTTTCAATGGCAGACTTCATTAGTCTTTTCGATCATTTGAACTTTCAATGGAATATTTTCAATGGCAGACGATCACTATTCATTTCTAGCATTGTTCTTTAATCCTTCATTAGTCTTTTCGATCATTTGAACTTTCAATGGAATATTTTCAATGGCCTATGAATTTTTCATTGGTCTATTGGTTATATCTATCAACAAACGTGATCCAAAATATCTTTTTCAATTGACATAAATCAAAATACCTTTGACCATAAATCTTATGTTAAATCAAATATTTGATTTAAACCTATTTTCAAACCAAATTAAAATAAAATAAATTTTGATTAAAAATGAATAATTTTTATAGCTAAAGAACCTGGGGCTATTTAATTAAAAAAAAATTCAAGCTCAGTGCAGGTGATTATTAAGTCATTTTCGAACGCGCCATAGGCTTTTAGTTTTAAATATAGTTTTAAATAATTTAGCATTAAAAAGATTTTAAAAGCATGACTGAGCCTTAAAGTTAATCAGGGAAGGTTTCATTTATTATAATTTTTTTCCTGTTCAGTTAGATTTTTATGTCTATTAACTTCAGTTAACAGTGTTTTTCTGAGATACTTTCACAGAAAAAAAAATACACCCACAGTTTTAAGTATTAACAGTCGAGGCAAATCCATAATTTTATACTATATGTGCTATCTTGCTGCAAAAAATTACCTAGTCTTTAAAACAGACAAATTAGTACTTACCTACCTTTTACAAATTACTTACCTATCACTTTTTTAAACTTTTTTTTTTAAATTTTTCTATTAAACGAGAATTTTCTTCCTAGGTTATGCAAATCATTATTTAAGGAATAAATTTACATCATTTAATAAAATAAAGTCTCAATTTTTGAAACATTTTTGAGTCCAGATACTAGAGCGCTGGTGTTATTTTTTTTTTTTTAAATTAAATCACCAAGGCTTTTTATTTTCACATTTTTTTCTTCTTTATATTGACTTTTTGCGCCATTTTCAGATTTAACACACAGGCCGCTGATTATATGTTGAATCTGACGTAACAGTCATGGACAACTGTTACAAATACACAGCAGATATGAATTCACAGCTACAGTTAAAAAATCATAAATTCGATTCAAAAAATTTTACATTTATGCTCTCTTAGCAACTGTTCTCTAACAAGTTGTCTATTCATTAAAGTAATAATAGAAAAAGAGAAATATTTTCAAAATTTTTGGATTGTCTTAAGGCTTTAAGTAGTTGAGGAATTCGATGACATTTCTTTCCTCTTGGCTTAAAAAAAAAAAAAAAAAAAAAAAAAAAAAAAAAAAAAACTTAAGAATACGAAACTGATGTGAATTGCACGAATATTTGCTAAGAGACTTGAATCTCTTTAAAAAAGTATTCATGTTAATAAATAATAATTCTTAATATTTAAATATTTTTATGCTTAGAAATAATATTATAAAGGAATAACCTTTCAGTCAAATATTAAAAAAAAAAATTATTAAATTAAAATATTTTTTTTTAAAGAAATATTAATGGACTTCTTTAGATTGAAATTCTGAGCTATTTTCATTATTACCATTGAGAGCACTGTTTAGAAAAAGCTCACAAATTGACTTAACAGTTATGATAAACTGTTATTAATTGTTATGATTAAGTGTGATTAGCAGTTTTGATTAACTGTTGCAACACACTTATAAAAGCCAAGCGTTATTCATTAAGATAGTTATTTTATACAATGTTACAACAGTCATAAAATAGCCATAATGATTCCATTTATGGTTGTAAGGTTGCTTTAATTCTGATATGTTAAAATATAATTTCTGTTTTAAACAAGTTTGAAAGCCTTAAAGAAGAAAGAAAGACTAATATTTTGAGGCGATTTTAATCTATGAGATCTAAGCGAGAAAGAAATTTTTAAAGTATGTTGAGATGATTTGAATTCTTATATGTTAAAATATCATTTCTGATTTGAACAAGTTAGAAAGCTCTACAGAAAAGAAAAAGAAAGCCTAATATAAGCTCTAAACGATTCTATTCAAACACTGAAGACTTTTGTTATTTTAAATGCCTGGTGGTGTTATAATCCTGTGGGAAAATTTCCAATTTTAGTCGCGAGAAAGTATTTTTTTAGAAGTTCTAAATGCTAAGAATACATCTCTAAATAGAAAATTCAAGAGATGATTGATTTTAACTTTTAAATGAAACAAGGGCAAAATGAACCACTGGGCGGCCACAAAAGCTAAATTCGACTTATAGAAGGGATCTTTTGACTTTAACTAAAAACTGCATTGTTCGATGTTTTGGATCAAAAGTTTGTAATATTAGGAAACTGTAGGTGGCAACAGCGTTGATCTCTTTTACCTCCCAGGTAAAGGTAATCAATCAATCTTCTTTTCTACCAGAGTAATTTATCACAGTCAAAAGTCAAGGCGTTGAGGTTTTACTTTACCACAAACTAAACTGATTCTAATTGACAAGTGCTTTTACCAAATGGAGCAAGAGGATTTTTTTTTCTTTTTTACCACCTTTCTCACTCTTCTCCCCCAAAGAATTGTTAGATTCATTTGGGACTTTGCTTTCCTTCACCAAATATGTAACGAACGTGAAAGTGCTATAAAAATTTAAAATTGTCAAAATCAATTTAGTTGTGAGTTTCGTTTTATCCGATTTAAAAAGTGTTTTCTTTCTTTCTTTGGAACAGTAAGGTGTTATTTTTTTTATCAACAGCAGGAAAAAAAAAGAAAAAAAGAACCATCAAATTGAAGAAAAATTAACGAGGAGTATTTTCTCACCAGAGGAATATTTTCACATAGTTTAGGAGTGAGACTTAAATGCACTGAGTTAAATATGTATCAAAATATGCATTGGCTTACTCTGCATACAAGTTGTAATTCGTCAAAAAAACTTTCCGTTTTTCACTTTTTCCATGTCAATCTTTAGAAAAACTACAAAAAAGTATTCAGTCGGAATTAGAAACAAATCTGAGATTTCAATTTCCAAAACAATAAACTTATGTTCTTAAAAATTATGAAACTGTTTTTATTTGTATTTATTATTTTTTTAAAACTTTAAACTAGTGGATTCCGCCTTCTGCTCCCTGACGCTTTCCCTGCAATTTTATTTTTATTTTAATTTTATCTCAAAATCAATATTTTAAATTTACTCGCATTAAATGGAACAAATTAATATTCCATTTTTCTATAAAAAAAAAGTATGCTTCTTCCTCACCCGTCTATTATTAAATTCGTCAATACACATTTCTAAAATTTTATAAAATATTTCAACATACAAAAACATGCTCATTATTTTATTTGGGTATTAAATTTGCGAAATTTTGTATTCTACAAAGAATTTTTACTTACTTTTACTTGCTTATAATAATATTTTGAAACAGTTTTAATTTGACACAAAGTTTCGATGTTTTAAAAATCAAAAACATATTCGAATCGTCATTCAAAATCATGCTTACAGTTCCTCATTAAGACGAAAATAGATGGCAGCACCAGCTCTATTTAAACTTAAAAACTTCTCGGTAGCGTATAATCAAAAACCAAATTCAATAATTGTGCCAGTTTAAACTTTGCTTGTAACTGGGATAAAAAGATGCTTATTATCAGTTTTTGAAGAATTGGATAAGGAACGATAATTTATATTTGAGGGATTTTGATCAATCAGTAGGAGAGAGAGGGTAGGAGGGACCCTGAATTGAATGCAGGAGTTTGTGTAGGGGGAAGTTCAAGACGAATAACAGCGTCTGAATCGTATTCAGCAACAAGGGGGAGCAAAAAGGGGGCGAATCTATTAGTATCAAAGTGGGAATTGTCGAAATTTATTATGGGAAAATTCATATAATTTCTCATGAAAATAATCTTAACTCATGAAAATAATCTTTCTCATGAAAATAATCGCTGTCAAACCTTGACAAATCATTACTGAGGAAGACGGGACTGAAACATAGGTATGTTTGATTGCCGAAGATTGAAGACGTGGTGATTAAAATAAAACATTTTTTTAAAAATATTTAAAAAAGGAATTTGTTTAAAAAAAAAACTATTAAAAAGCCGGTAAACAAAATAATGAAGAGACACAATCACGTCATCTGCTCACACGATTATATTTTCAAAAAGGAGTGCGGATATAATCGTGAGAGCTGATGATGATATCTTTTCATTTTTTTTGTTTTCAGGCTTTTTAATAATTTTCATAAAAATAAATTCTTATTTTAAATATTTCTTAAAAATACCTTATTTGAATAATTTTTCATCGTTTCTTAATCTTTAATATTTTCCATGTTCTCTTTATATACTAAACTTACGAGTTCTATATACTTGCAGCTTATGCGTAGTAAAGAAACCTTTTTAATTTTCTCTTAATTTCTTCATGTTCTTCTCGTTTGAATTTATCCTTTTTGTCTTTATTGTGCTATATATATATATATAA
>NC_092210.1:4047087-4084725 GCF_043381705.1 Parasteatoda tepidariorum
TATATATATATATATCATTTGAACGAAAAATATTCTTTCGTCTGGGAATACTGAAGAATTGAAAGCATCACCACTTCATTTTCTAATGGGAATAAAACTCAAGTCCCCGGATGTAATTCTCCTAATTATTTAGAATAAGGAAACTCTCTTCCGCGATTCATCCATCAAAATACTCTTCGCAAAGACTTGCAAATTATTGAGCCCCTGCAACGGCGCCCTGACAAAGGACGCCCCTGTACACGTGTTCCCTTAATGCATTTCTCTGCGGCATGACGGAGCATCTGTGACGTGTGTCTACCTTTAAAAGCAAAGAATAGATCCATTATAAATCATTCGAAATGAATAGAATACCCCCCCTCGTTAGTGCTTATTAAATGAGTTTGGATTTATAAGAATTTAATGAGGTGTATTTATACATTAAGATATCGTCGGTTTTAATGAATGTTATTGATAATAATGGGTTCGTTAATAATGTTTCATTTCTTACATTGACGAACGAGGCCCCACGCTCTGTAAATTAGATAGTGCATAGATGCGAACAGATTACCATATGTATATTTAATTAAAATATAATCAAAAATAAAGTATAATGACTTCAAAGAATTTTAACAATAATAATATATGCTAAGAACAATAATTAAAATTTCGATAATTGAGATCAATAATTAAGACTGGAGGCCTCTACTCTCGCTATTTTGGATTTCAGGCTTAATTTTTAGTTGTGTTTTAGTTTTTCTAGGACATATATTTTTTTTTCTTTTTACTTCACAAACTTTTGATGGCATAGATTCGACAGCAAAATACATTTCAAAAAGCTGGAAAATAAAGCGACCACTTTATTGGCTAAGGAGAAATGGCGCTTGATAAATTTTATAACTTCTGTAAATATTTCCCCTAAATTTTAAAGCAATAACATAACGCTATTTGTGGTTTTAAGTAAGTCATCTAAAACTACGCGTTTCTCAGTTTTTAGAGTTTTTTTTAAAATCTATTTTTTTTTATTTTTTTACAATTAAAGCTGATAAAAATCAATTTGGGTGACGCTAAAAAAAATCCCTCAGCGGCTTTAGGCTACTGTGTATCATTGAAATACCTTTCAAAAATTGTTGATTGCAGAATCGTATTAGCATAATTTTGTTAGAAAAAAATGAGCGTCTAAAATAACGCATGCTTCGTATCTCGAATTGTGATTGGGTGACGTCCTTGTATTTTACATGTATAGAAAGATACTGGATAACAATGAAATATTCGCCATCAGTTTGTAAAAATTAAATTAAGAGGATTAAAAGTATATTTGGAATTTTTCCTTCCCGTCTTCATCCCATCTGGGGGAGGAACGGCCCATCAAAACCAATATATTTTACCTTGATTATTTTACCCGATTTATTATTTTGCCCGTTTATTTCCCCCGATTTACCCGAATACTCTGACGATTTTACGAGTCATAGTTGAGGTTAATCACACTGGAGTCATCAAAACCAGTATATTTTTTGTAATTATTTTACCTTGATTATTTCCCTAGATTTACCCGATTTTGTAATTATTATCCCCGATTTACCCGATTTTGTAATTATTTTACCCGATTACTCTGACGATCTTCCGAGTCACAGTTGAGATTAATCACACTGAAGTAATCAAAACCAGCATATTTTTTATTTACCTTGCTTGATAATAACGCTTTGTATTTTCCTTTAAAAAATAATAACAATAATAATCCTGTTTTAAATTTTTTTTTAATGATTCGTCGGATCTGGATAACGGTTTTGTTTGTTTTTCACTTAACTACTAATTTGCGGCCCCCTCACCTGTAGATTTTTACTGTTTTTACTGCATATCTCTTCCATCACTAACAAATTCCCAGCTAACAATCCATTACTATGACCCAGCAAACCCTACCACTGAAGCAGTTAAACTTCCTTCTTACCATTTCCGGACTAAATACCGTCAAACAAATACGACTTCCAATCGAAGTACACGTCTACTTTAAGCTCCGCGAAGTATGTGCACCCTTCTCTGGAACGACGCCTGGAAAAATCTTTCACATTTCGTTCCATTTCCACGGGAAAAGACTAAAGCCCAGCGGACTCCAACCGTAATGCTAAACTTTTTTTATGTCACCAGAGTTGCTAGAAGAGAGTAAAGGAAAGATACTCAACTTCGTGAACAGTTCACGGCCATTGCATTAAGGCCGATAAGGATAATAGGTTGAAGCACTGTCACCATCCAACACTTGCACCAAAATGGAGGAATTTTAGTATCCAAAGTGACTCGCTGAGTTTGCAAGACGAAGAACTTAAACGACGTGTAAAAAAGGAAAGGTTAGTGATGGGATCTGTAGAATTCTTTTTTCCCCCCAAATTTTATCCCTTTTTTGTGCCGGAATTTTATTCCTTTTTTCCCTGCCTATCATTCTAGGTATTATTTTTTTTATTGCTTTCAAAGTTTTCTGTCTGTCTGGTCGATTTTTTGTTTCCCTCAAGCTGTGTGATGAAGGTATTTGAGTTGTGCTCGAGGCAGCATTGATCACACGACATTATCTGCAAGAAGATTCCCAAATGGAATATTCTTTGACCCTTATAGAATCTTCAATCTTGCCCTGGCTTTGTCTCTGCACTGATATAGGAAAAGAATTTCGCTTCATTTGATTGTTAATCGCCCGGTGGCTGAGTGGTAGCGCATCGATCTCACGTGCCACAGGTCCTGGGTTTGATCCTCGGGGCCGGCCAAGGTTGACTCAGTCTTTCATCCCTTCAGTGGGCCGATAAATGAGTGCCAAGCATGCTTGGGAACTAAACACTGGGAGTTCCGCGGTTGGCTGATTACCTAACCGGGACATCTACTTTTATTTGCCCAAGTTATTTTGCTGCTAGTGTACTGAAATTTGTTGAGAACAGGGATATACTTTAGCTCGAATTTCACTGTCGTTGTTACGCCACAGCTCGAATGACATTAATTTATGTTCAAAATTAAAATATTGCCTCGAAATATTGAAAGTGACTTAATTTCTTTCATTGGTTAAAAACGATGCAAATATCAAAGAAACGCTCCTGAAAAGAAGAGATTCATAAATATGGATTTTGAATATCATCGGTAATCATAAGCCATTGCTATATTTTATAACAGTTGTTGAACAGTCGATCCAATTTTTGGGTTTACTACTGCTAATGTTCAACTACGTACAATTGCATATGTACTATTCAACTATGTACAATTACTACAAAATTACACTACTACGTCAACTACGTAGCCTTGTAATTTTGAACTCAATCCGTAAGACAAGGGAACTTCTGAATCAAGTTTTGGAAAAAATTTGCCTTCGTGGAGAACTTTTTGATGGAGCTAATTCGGATTTGCGTTACAGCAGTTATTTGCGAGGAAAACCACGAAAACTTTCCATAGTTAGCTTGACGGCAATGTGACTCTAACGCATGATCCGTATACCATTGAGTATATTCCACGTCAACACTGTGGTCGGTGCAAGCCGGATGCGGATTCGTATCTACTAGGATTTGAACCAGGTTCACCTCATTGGAAGGCGGGCGCTCTATTCTCTGAGTCGTCGCCGCTCAATAGGTATCCATGTATTGAAGCATAAAACCACACTCACTGCTTTTACTACGGATGAAACTTCCATCTATGGCGAATGAAAAGAAATTTAAAATTATTAAGAGCGCCAGATCGACAATGTTATTTCTCGCATTCGATTTTTAGAAATATATATATATTTATAAGTCGAACTGTCTCTTATCGGGTGCGCAATATCTCTGTATGGAGAGGCAGGAGAATAATTTAATAGAATATAGTCCTGGACACAGAAGTTTCTGGAGTACTCCAGCACTCCTCAAAGCCTTGACAGATATTGGCGGTCACGTGGCAAGACCTCTTCAAGTCACAAGAGCAAACTTCATTCTATGCCCTTCCCTTGAAATCCACAATATCCCATTTGCCCGAAGCAACTGTCCATCATTGGAGATCCTCAGCAAATATTGGCGGCGAGGAATTGCTCCTACCAGTTGTACGGCGATGCTGAAGATCTAAATATAGAAAGCTACAATGTGATAACTGGAGTAGGAAAAGTCTGTACTTTCTCCTGTTTGTTTGAGGTGTGAATGTCCAAATGGTGGTTTTGGTTGAAATAGTCGTGGTTCGGTAAATAGAGGGAAATAGAGACAATCTGTATTAATCGTATGTCACGTATGGGAATTTACAATTTGAATGATTTAAGTGAATCCCATTTCAAACGAAACAAAAGTGTATTCTCAACGCATGGTGGCACGTTTTAAGAATTGAAAAAAGGTTGTTTTTGTAGTTTTGGATCTGGATTTAATTTCCATGCTATGAGATCACGTTTTAAAATGCATAATAGCAAGTCTGTTTAAGAGTTTGTACAGTTTAAACGATTTAAATGAGTTCATTTCTTTTAAGAAAAAGTGGATTTTAAAGCTAAATTATCAAAAATAAAATAAGATTCTATTTATCTTAGTTATTTGTTCCAGATTTTTTTCTTTTCGTTAAGAAATAGCAATGTTTTGAAATCTCATAATTGAATGACTGTTTGAAAATATTCAGATACTTAGACTTAAAACGTTAAGTGACGTTTTGATAATATTTAAATGTATGGGTTTGAACCCGAAGCTTTGAGCACGTTATGGCCATTTGTCAGTATCACTTTCTTTAACCCTACTTTTCTGCCGGGTTTAAACCAGGAAACCAGTTTTCGGAAAGGATTTCTTTGTTTTTCCAAATGTATTAAATCTGATTTTTATCAAAATAAATAAATAAATAGATAAAAATATTTTCTATCCAGTATAACTAATATTCCTGTGTTTATAAATAGAGCTTCTTGAACTATGTTTTGCGCCCCGATTCGGGTCCACGAAGTTATTTTTGGGTATATTTACAAGCCTGCATACTAATCTATGTCTTTTTTTTCACAAGCATGCATGCTTACCTGCATAGGGGAGTGATTGTTCTTGTTCTCCGGTGGTCCCATCTATGGTAAAGAATTCGACATCTGTCACACCTATACGTCACATCCGGTTATTGGGTGGACCCATTCATTCATCCTCAGATCGTAATTTTGTCCTGAATCAGAGAACTATCAATCTCCATTTCAGAACCCCAGAGGAATAATTTGTTGTGGGAGCATAGAGGACTTTACGACCTGCCAGATATAACGTGCACTAGTCACCATTTACTACAGAGGGAGTCTTCGCCGACTGGATCGGCCACGAAATCCTGCTGGATTTCATGGGGGCCTCATTCTCACGAACGAGAGTCCCACGCCCTGCCATCCAGAATATCCCGGTCAGATAACGTGAAGTCCTAATGTTAAACGCTGAGTGGCGATGGCTCAGGGGATAGAGCGTTCGCCTTCCAATCAGGTGAACCTGGTTCGAATCCCAGCGATGGCTGGTCGATACGAATTTCGCATCCACAGCGCCGACGTAAAATATCCTCAGTGGTAGGCGGATCATGGGTTAAAGTCCCCTTGCCGTCACGCTAACCGTGGGAGGTACTAGTGGTCTTCCTCTCCATGTAACGCGGATGCTGGTTAGTTCCGTCAAAAAGTCCTAACCGAAGGCCAATTTCTCCCACTACCTGATCCAGGAGTTCCCCTGTCTTCTGGATTGGATTCAAAATGAAAGGCTACGGAGTTGAACATTAGCAGTCGTCAAACCCAAAATCGGGTCGGCTGTTCAACGATCGTTAAGAAATAAATAAAAAGTTAAATGCTGTGTAAGAGAAAAATGGTATATTTATTTTTTCATAATCGATGCAAGATGTAAAATATTCTTTTGTACCATTTGTATAGAACGAAAATAATTTAGAATTCTTCCTATAACAAAAAATCCTAAGTTTAAATGTAGTAGGAGAGAAAAATTACATTCTTGCTTTTTTAACGATCTATGTAAAACGTGAAATAATCTTTTGTATCATTTTTATTGAAGGAAAACAATTTAGAATTCTTTCTATAACACACAATCCACTGTAGGAAAGAAAAATGGAGTCACTCAATTCAACACGAAATGGGTTAAATGTTCAATGCCAAAACCTGAAACTTAAAACTAGAATAATTAATTTTGAGTAAGAAACAATAGAAAGGCTACGAACACATACAGAAGTCAGCGAATGTGAAAAAGAAAAAAAATGTTGGTAGTTTCCTATTACACGAAGATATGTCGTCACGTTACTGTTGTTTCCTGTTGCTGGTGGTGGAAAACTCATTGCCAGATTCGGAAACACATGATAAACGTTTTCGAAAACGACAGATGCACACGCTGACGTTTCCCCGCTTTAAAAAAGAAAAATATGAGTGATTATTTCCAAAAGTTCTAGTTCTAGATTGTCTTTGTTCGCTAAAGCATGCAACCTGCTATTGTTCTATCTTTTAAAATGGCGTCGTTTAGTCAATAATAGTTCTTAAAGTTTCAATTTTTCTTCCGCTTGTGAAGAAGAGTTTTTAATTCTATTCCGCCTGCGATTGACTGTTCTAAAGCGTCGAATTTTAAGCACTTCGTGTAATCGGATCTTGTTCCGTTTAGCGTTATGAATTGACGATGGTTTAAGATTTCTTTCTTATAAATATTGAAATATTACAAAAGGAACTTTTGGTCGACACACGTTTTGGGCGTAACTTTAGACAAAAGCGTTTAATTCTTTTTCATTTCGTTAGCAACTCATTGTAATACAGGATGGTGTAAGTTCCCACTGAGAACGAAATTTATTTTGGAAAATGTAAAAAAACTGTCCTTTTCTGGAATGACGTGAAAGACCACCAAAGAAGAATATACAATAAAAAAATTATTGACGATTTTAAAGTTATGATATAATAGTGTTTAATTTAGAGCAGAAGTGTTGACAAGGAAGATTAAAGTCACTTATTAATTTTTTTGTGTCATCATTTTATTGTTTAGCATGCGCATGATACAAGAATTAAATTTTTCCCTTTTTTAAGATAAATATATTTATAACAGTGGTTGAACGGCCGTCCATATTTTGGGCTTATGACTACTAATGTCCAAAGCCGTAGCCTTGTAATTTTGAATTTTGAACCCAATCCAAAAGACAAGGGAACTCCAGGATCTGGAGAAATTTTGCTTTCGTGGAGGACCTTTTGATGGAACTAAAGAACTTTTCAGTTACGCAGAGAGGACAACCACGAAAACCTCACACAGTTAGCCTGATGGTAAGGGGTTGCTAACCCATGATCCGTCTACCACTGAGGATATTTTTCCTCAGCACTGTGGTCGGTGCAAGCCGGGTGCGGAATTCGTATCGACAAGCCATCGCTGGGATTCGAACCCGGATCTCCTCATTGAAAGGCGAAAGCTCTGTCCCCTGAGCCATCACGGCTCTAAGAAAAACGTAATGAATATTAAGATTTAAAAAAAAATAATGATTAAGAAGGAATGTTACGAAATACTTCAAAGAAATTTTTTTCTTCTTTTTTTTTTTAGAAAAATAAATACGTAAGAATAGTGAAAAAAATTAAATGCCTAGTAAACTGTAAGTCTCGCATTAATGCTTTGACAAGTAACAGTAAGATTTTTGCACTAGAAAACGTAGTTATTACATAAAAATTTGTCAAAAATTAAATGCTTTGAAGTTAACTTGTTATATCGTTAACTTGAATTATTGTCCAAAACTGGCTGAAGAGAAAATATTTTCGAAAACTAGAATATCCTACTGGACAATACTGACCGAAATCACTTTGTAAAATTGAGTACAAAGAGAATGGAACATACTACTGGACATTCCAACGTCTCGAGATAAAACGATAAAAAAATCTCACATCAAATAAATATAAAGCAACGGATTTTAGTTTAGAATATTGCCGAAATCTGGCAGAGATGAGATTACAGTCTCATTTCTATTTAACGAACTTCCATTTTGCGAATTTCCTTACTTTGCGATTTTTTTCGAGGAACCAAGAACATTTTGGAAATTTCTTCGTAAAATAATTTCCAAATAGAGAAGTAAATTTTCTATTTAACGAACTTTTCCTTAAAATCCACTTTCCTTATTTCCCAAAATTTTTCAGAACATTTGATACTTGTTAACGCATTTTATGGGGGAAATTGATTTTCGAAGTCACTTAAGTTTTGGAGATAACAGTAAAAATTCCCTTTTCCTTTTTGTTCGCATTTCAAGCAAAAAACTCAGACAAAATAAACGGATTTTATCAGTAGCAATTAAACTTAAGAAAGCATGTGGTAATGTATGTTTAAAATTACTTTTATAATAAATGCAGCTATAATTTTATACAGAAATTTAGTTTTTTTTAGTTGAGAATGCATGTAGCAAGGTAGCGTAGCACTGGATAATGTTTTGCTCTATTCTTGCTTTCTATGTAGATTTCTTTTATGGTTAAGATTTATAAAATAAATAGTAGATGCAAGTTTACGAGATAAAGGTGTATGAATTGCTATTTTAATTATGTCTAGTGTTTATGAATTTAAAACCTGTTTTATGTTTCAAAAGGTGATTTTCTATTAAGCGAATTTTCCATATAATGAACTTATTATCTGGATTTAGCGACTTCGCTAATAAGAGGTACGACTGTATTTTTTAAAATTGAAATCGAAAACGACTGCTGGACTAGGAAAGAAGCGGAAAGTCCAAGAACTGAATTAAATGGGAAATATGGATGCAATATATTTTGACGCATTTTAACATGTATTGGATCTCTGTGAAGCTTAAAAGTCAGTTTTGAATCAAAGCTTAATGAATATCGTCCAAATATTTATATCGTTTAATAGATATCGCCCAAGTATCAAAATATCGTGCAATGAATATGGTTCACATTTTGCACGTACACTCCCAACCAGTAAATGATATTTTTGAGAGATTTCTGTAAAATTTAAAAGTTAGTTTCGAACTAAAGCTTAACGTGTATCGTTCGAATATTTATATAGTTTAATAAACATCTCCCAAGTATAAAAATATAATGAATATCGTCCACATTTTGCGCAGATAAGAATATTTTCGAAAATTGAGTGAGAAAATGAGTGGATTATAGGAGGCCCGAACATTTCAACGACATCAAAAGTTAAAAGAGACTCGTTTGATCTTTGAGATGAAGAAGCCAAATGTAACCTTTTATATCACATTGTGAATCTTGACAACCATCCAACTTAGCATCCATCATCTCCGCGGGGCGACGACCACGACTTTATTCTGGTACAGCGGGGTGACAAGGATCACACTGGGCAACTACTACCTACCTCTCTGGAGTTGGAATTTTCACGTCCACCAGGGTCTTTTGTGAAGGATTGGACCACCCTTTCTGGTTTTTAAAGCTTTGATCTATGGGCTCCCTTTACAGAATTTCGGAAAGAAGGAAAAAAAAAAATCTCAATTCACTTTCAGTCACCCCTATTTTCAGGCAACTTGTGGAGGAATAGATGATAATCAGATAAACTGGAAGGTGTGGTAATAGTAACATGAAAATAAGTTGAGCACTAAAGGAGGGTAATTTCTTCTGACAGTTCACAAAACGGTCATAAACAAAAAAATGGGCAGCCACCAATTTACAGTATTTTGGGAACCATTTTTCTACCTCTTTTCTTCTGCGAATTGACAACAAAGGTAGGACTCGAGGTTCGGAAAACCGTGACAAAAGAATTTAGTATAGTGTCACAAAGACCACGTGGGTAGGCGAGTACTGCAAACAACTACTTTCTAAAGGTAATTTGACGTAAAGGAATTTGTTTGAGTGAGCTTACAACACGTGGCCCACCCCGATGCCTAGGAGTTCGTAAGCTCCCAAATCTATAACATTTATCATTTTAAACAACCATTTATTAACAGTGATATTTCTATTAATGCATGTCTTTTCAAGAACCAGCTGTGAAATTTTTTTAAACTTTTTCTAATATCATTTTTTAAATAGTGTAATAATTACTTCTTTTTGATTTTCAAGTTTTTAAATTGTAAAGGCTTTTAAATTTGCACACCCTGCTTTAACTTATTCCCCCCTTTTTTTTTAATAATTGTGATAATTTAGTTATGGTGTTTTTTACTTCACACACGACCCTGCAAGTTTGAAAGTTTTCTCATTATTTTTTAAATAATAATAATTAATATCAGTGATAATTAATAATAATTATGATTTTGTATCCATTCACCTAGCTCTGCAATCGAGAAAATCTGTTTTAATTGTTGATAATTAATAATAGAATTTTTGTAATCTCAGATTCTGTTTCGCAAATGTTTTTTTCTTTACAATTGCGGTAATTAAGTTATGGTTCGTAACTTTACACTCTACTCTGCAAACTTGAAACGTTTTTCTTCATTTTTTAAATATTGTGATAATCAATAATTATTATGGTTTTGCAGCGTCACATAAAGCAATGCAAAATAAAAAAAACTTTTGAGCATTGCGATAATCAATAACAACGATAATCAACCTCACAGCCTCAGCCTATGTGAATTTAGAAACATTGACTATTGTGATAATTAATATTTTTGGTTTTGTAACCTCATATTGGGCTCAGCAAGTTTAAACAACAATATTTGAATATTTTGAGAACATTTTTTAAAAAAATTGTCTGCCGTGGCTAATCTGTCAGTGATTGACAGAACTGAGGTTCTGGTCCCAGCGTTGACACCACAATATTTCATCCATTTCTTTCAATATAGGAAGAGTTTCCATTGTTTTGCATACCCCAATTTGTGTCTTGCAATTTTTAATGTCCATTACCTAACGAAAAGCTTGGTTCCAGTTAAATTTCTTCTTTTACAGTTTTGAAACCGTGCTGGCTGTAAACGGTTAAAAAAGAGCTTAGTTTTGTATTCATTGTTTTATAACCACCCAAGACAAAACTCTTGCTAGACCCATCAAAAAATTTTGATGGTTCATGTTGGTTTCATTGCAATTCATGATGGTCCAACATCATTTGATGGTCACCACCATACAACGTTTTCTTTTACATGTTCATCGTTTTTGATATGCCAACAAACTTCCATCATTCCATGATGGAAAAGGAAAATGCTACTTTAATACTATGATGGTTAACATCAAGAGAAGCTTGACTCTCATGTACCAACAATCCATGATGGTTCCAACTATACATATCCATGATGGTTTAATGGGAATTCTTGTTGTTTCTCAGAAATATATCATCAGAACAATTTTTTTTATGTTGGACCATCATAAATCAGTCCGAATTCCTACATTGGGATGGTTGTTCATGATCGCTCCAACATCGTTCGTTTGATTTCTAACATACTACGATGGAAATTCGTGATGGTTCAATATAAATAAACCATCAACGCAAGTTACTATTCTTAGGTTGAACCATCATAAATCAGTCCGAATTCCTACATTGAGGTGATGGTTACTTATGTTGGTTACTATTAAAAAATAAAATGGTTCATGAAGGAATTATTGATGGTTACCATCAAGATTATGTTGGTCCCTCAATGGAAAACCACCAAAACTTTTGACTTGGGCCTGCTAGTTGTAAACGGTTTCAAAACCATAAAGGTAATAAATGTTCTTTACCGTAAATTTTATGGTTAATTGGATGGACAGGCTGCGGCCCGTTATTTTATCATAGTTTCAGAATGAAAATTCTTACAGTGTACGGAACTACTGTCAACTAGGTTTATATTATACTTTAAAGGCTGAAGAGGCGTTGAACCACAAAAGGGTACAATAACTATGCTGGTTCAACAATACCTTAAAGGTAACATTATGTGCCTAATGTCAACGGAGATTAATAAATGATATTTTCAGAGAGACTCGTAGTATCAAAGTGTGCAACAACGCGAACCAAATCCGAGGTTGTGGCTTTTAAAAGAGCTGTTGGTGATCACCAGGGGGTCACCTCCTGGCTTTGTTAGGGGGTGGGCTTTTTTTAAAAATGGAATCCTTTTGGACATTGGAATTTTAGAGGAAGGGGAGTCGAGGAATGTTTTTGCAAGATTTTTCCGTGCACTTTTGTGTTACCTCAAAATAGAGATGTTAGGAAAAATTGGAGAATATTGTTGATTTTAAAAACGATTTTGGACAAAAATTTGGTAGAGAATACTATTGATTCTGAATGTTATTTTGGACAAAAATTTGGCAGAGAATATTGTTGACTAGCTGAATGCTCATTCTTCTTTAAGGGTGAAAGAAAAAGTCAATGATTAAAAATTAAGTATTAATCAATGCTCATAAATCGTGCACAAAACTGAATGAGAAAGTTTTAAGCTAAAACAATTTCATTTCTTCGATTTTTTATCATTTGTTGCTTTTTCCAATTCCGCAAAACATGTTTTTAGAAATACATCACTTCAAATTAAAAATAAATATATTCAGCATCATTTCGCATAACGTTATCGCTCGATGTCAGCTCCTAATATTCAAAAATTATCACAATCAACAATTTCCTCTGGTGTATAACTCTTTTGGTGGTCCGCTGTTGTTGTTGTCTTTGACCATTAATGCTGTAGATGTGCGATTGTTCTTGTTTTCCAGTGACGCCATCTATAGTCAGGAATTCGACTTCAGCCACACCCATGCGTTACACCCATTCATATATCTATTCATTCATCCACAGATCGTAATTTTGACCTGAACCAGAGAACGATCAATCTCATATTCAGTACCCCAGAGGTATAATTTGTTATGGGTACATCGAGGACTTTGTGGCCCGACAGATTTAACGTGCACCAGTCATCGTTTACTACGCGGAAAGTCTTCGGCCGGCAGGATTCGAACTCCCATTCTCATGAACGAGAGTCCCACGCCCTGCTAACCAGGCTATCCTGGACCATTTGGTGGTTTGTAAAAACTTATTGCTAATCGTAGAGGTAATTGGTTTTTACGCAGAGGTAGTCTGAAAGCAATTATATCTTAGTAAAAACACCAATTTACATAAAAGCTGCTCTCACCGACCACAGTGCTGATATAAAATAGCCCCAGTAATAGACGGATCATGGCTTGAAGTCTCCATGCTGCTGGGGCTGCCGGGCTAACCATGGGTGATTTTAGTGGTTTTGCTCTTCATGTAATGCAAATGCGAATTAGTTCCATGAAAAAACTCTTCACAAAGGCTAGTTTCTCCCCATGTTTGATCCAGGAGTTTCCTTGTGTTCTGGGTTAGGTTAAAAATTACAAGGCTACTGAATTGAACATTAGTAGTCGTGAATAGGGTCGGTTTAAAAGCAAGATAGGATTTATTTTTTAATATTAAAAATTTTTTTGGAAGTTAAGTGAAAAAAGATTTTATTTTTAAGACTAAAAACGAACTTCGGAAGCTTATTAAAACATTTAAATTAATTAAAAAAAACTCATACCTAATACCTTATAGAATTCTGCTAGCTTACAAAAACAAAATGATTACATAATTAACAGCTCCTGAGATGTTTGGAAATGTGAACAGAGTTGCTTTAAAAATATGGTTAAAGATTTGTATGTAGTGCCTGGGACATAGCACTGTATCTTTGGTAACAGCCCAAATTTTTAAAAGTCATTTCAACTTTCAACTATTTTGTATAATACATACATTCCGAAAAATACGACAGTGTTAGGTAAAACTTTAGAACAGTGTCCACCATTCCAAGACAACGATCCAACGAGCTTGATGGTGACAGAGCACCCTTATATCACTTCAATCACCCTATTTATTTGGAGCTCAACCATGGTTTGATCAGGATGGTGCGACAAACCAAAAATAATTAGATTAAAGGCTGATTCTCTTCTAAGATTTACGCCACCAGCAATCCACCCTCTGTAAGCAGCGCTTCGATCTGTCAAGTTCTAAGCTTCTGTAAAGGGGTGTCTTTGATATGGGGTGAGGGGGTATTATAAGACTAGTTGATTTGTTCCGGACACACAGGTATTTGTTCCGCTGCATACCTCACAGAACCCCGTACAGAATTATAGGGGATGGGGTGTTTTTCCCTCGGCGCATGTATAATAGTTTCAGAACAGCCTGAATGTGACATGTTTGCTCAACTGTGAGACGCTGGACGACACACAAACCAAAGATTTGGGGAGGAAATTAAAGTTCAACATTAAACTAAATAACTGATGGTTTTTCTTTAAAAAAAAAAGTAAGTGAAAAGTATGCTACACTGGAAAATTAAAGTTTAGAGAAAAGTGAGCTCAGATAAATAATTTACAAAATTTGAGCGAATTTTGTTCCTGAGAAATTCCTGAGATAGTTCCTAGTCTTCGGATCATCCTCCGGGATGTTTCCCAGACAGTCGCCAATAGCCCATTGTGTAGCTCTAGTGCGACGTAAATTAACAACAACAACAGAGACAGTTCCAAAGAAATCGAATTTTAAAAATACGACCTTTAAAAAGTCCGCATTATTAGGAATGAATCGACAGATTTGGCTTAAATTTTGTCTCTTACCATTCATAATTGCATTCTTTAAAATGATGTAAAAAATTGTATACCTTACAATTCAAAATTTTTTCGATCATTTTGAAATGAAATAATAAAAAAATTATAAACATTTACTTCAACTTTTATTTTGAATGGAATTTTTTTAGGATAACCCAATTTTATAATGGGTTGCAATTTTTATTTTATTTGTTTAGTAAGTTTTGAGATATGGTGAAATACCCAAAAAGTAAAATTAATATTAACGGGTCAAAACTTCAGTTAGCTTTTCTGACCAAACTATTGGGTCCCTATTTCCCAGATTCCGTCTACATTTCGGGGAGGGGTATGAATCCGAATTATGCGAAAAAAAGGTGTTTATTCAGAGAGAGTACGTTCTTTTTCGTTGCTGATTTCGCAACTTAAATAATTGTCTGCCATAATTAGCATATTTACGGTTCATCTTCTTGAACTTTCAAATTGTCTTAGAACGGGATCATTAGATCAAAAGTTATTCAGGGTGGCCTGTCTTTATTTTACGCACTGTACACATCTTGAACTGTGATGATTGTAATTATGTCCCAGATAGCAAAATAAAGTTTATTTTTCCTCAGCAGAAACCTTTTCATGTAAACCTGAAGAGGTTTGTCATACGGTTTACGTGTAAGCCTTGTAACCTTAAAACGATATCTGTGACAATCTGCTCTATTCTACGCACATAACCCTAATCCAAAACCTTGGAAAACAACCTTCTATATAAAAACCTTAAATCGAGGTTGACTTAGTGTTTTCGAGCGTGAAAAAAATCCATTAATAAAGCTAGTCTCAAGGTGAAAATAATCTTAAATCTAGGTCATTATAAGGTTTCTTTTCGCAATGTCTTGTATGCTCAGCTATAATCCACCTTGTCATGAAATTTTAATGGACAATGCAATTGGATCCTATCGCTAGTGTGACGTCAGCTAGAACGTCATCATGGACCTTTAGTGACAATACTTTTTAAAAAAGTTTTGAAAAATAATTTTTAATCCTTTTAGGATGAAAGGTTTGAAACTGCAATATTTTTGTTTTATTGAAAAAAGGTTTTTAGTACAAACATTTTCGTGATAATAAAAAGAAAATTTCCACTCAAGGTTGTACTCTGGGTGTGCTTGTGCTATGCAACATGCATCTTTCATTTACTCTAAAGCAATATATCGATTTATTAAAGAAATAGATTTTTTTTATTTTCATCTTAATAACAATGTGAGAAATCTGGAATTTTGATATTTTGTTAATTAATCGATAAATTATGATATTTTGATATTAAATGATATTTTGTTTGCGCATATTGCAGAAATACTTGATATTGCAACTCTGCGTTTCAATAATATTAGGATTATTTCATTTATTATGTAAACGTATAAAACAAACAATGAATGTATTTGAAACAAATTTTTGTCTTTATTTTTCTGAAAGGGAAAAAAGTCTAGGAAAAAAAAAATCTTTAAAAAAAAAAAAGAAGAAAAGTCGATGCTGAATGAAAGCATTTGAAATACATAAATCGCCGAGCATAACTTTTTTTTCCCCTGAGAGTTTTTACTAATCGGCCATGCACATGATGCGATTTTTCATGGGTGTTAACAAAAAAGGAAAGCATCACGAATGATTGCCAACTCCACTTGCCCCCATACATCTTTCGCACACACACCTTCCATGACCACCTTTCGAATGACTCAGCAACCCCCCTCAAAAAAGGATATGTTATGGTCAGGGGGCTCAAAAATATCTTTCTCTGAAGGGGGGAGGATTATGGAAAGGGTATGAAATTAGGTACGAGTTAAGGGCACCCACTATTTGAAGGGTTATGGGTTTGCAAAGATTTGATATGGTTTATAGTCTATGGTTTTATAGAGGAACTGTTTTTCCTTTCCATTACAACGCTTCAGTTGGCAAATGTCATGGATTAGTAGTAAAATGTAACGCATTCTAGTGGGTTGACAAAAAAATACGTTTCTTTTAAGCGGATGCAACAGAACACGTAAATGTGTTTTAAAATGAGAGGGGATGAGAAATATAAAACACTCAGAAAATTTTATTTTATTTTTATTTTATTTCCAATGAGCTGCACAATCGGTCCTGCCGATGAGCAGACCTTGTGCGTTCTCCAGAGGTGGTATCCACTCTTTCAGGACCACCACAATGGGTGAGATACCGTTGGTCATGTTAATTTGGACGTCTAGTTTCTGCCACACTAGATGGCAGCACCGAGACTCTATTTGGATGCTAAAGTGCACTAGGAATTTAATTTTGCCGGAAATGCCAAGAGCCAATAAGGCACTCCAGGGATCTTTTACATGCCGCATAATCATACGACATGGCCGCTGAAGATTTTCTGCATCCCGAAAATCCGGTGTCTGGGCCGGGGATCAAACCCGCAGACTTGGGATCAGAAGGCCGACGACAAACCAACTGCGCCACCCTCAGAAAAAATATATCTATCTAGATTTTTTTTATAACCGTCGTTGAACAGCCGACCCAATTTTTGGGTTTACGACTACTAAGGTTCAACTCCGTAGCCTTGTAATTTTGAACCCAATCCAGAAGACAAGGAAACTCCTGAATCAGTACCCCCAGAGGTATTGATTAGTTATGGGAACATGTAGGACTTTGTGACTCGACAGATTTAACGTGCATCAGTCACCACTTACTACACGGGGAGTCTTCGGCTGGCGAGGATCAAACCAATGACCTCTTAGACATGAGCCCAGTGCCCTACCAACCAGGCTATCCCGGCCTCTATCTAGATTTAGTAAGTCAGTTTCCGGTTGGAATAATAATACATATTTTGCATTGTTATATGTTCACTAAGGGGCTAAGCTCCCTGTTCGCTGCCGCTCACCCACCCCGATGATTGCCTTCCAATAATTGTCGTTTCTTGGCAGAAAACAGTTTTTCTATTAAAGTTAACATTATTCATTTAACATGTATGTACTGAAAGGAATTCTGTTTGCTTACACTTATGCCTCCACTTCTCACGTTTAAATACTATTACAGTACAGAACCCGTTATCCGGAAATCAGAAAACCGGAAGACCAAAAATCCGGAACGAAATTCAATAAATTTTCCTGCCATTTTTAAAAAAAATTTTTTTTTCCTCATAAGATTTTAGGATTTTTCTTTCTTTTTTGAAACATGTTTACTTTACCATCATTTTGGAAATAATCATTAGTATATTATTTCATCATTTTTTCTTCTTTTTAAGATTATTTCCAAAAATTTTTTTTTTTAGTTGGATTTAACAATAAAAAAACGACTTGTTGTAGCGATTCAGAAAACCGGAAAAATCAGTTATCCGGAATAGCGGTGATCCCGATCGTTCCGGATAATCGGTTCCCTACTGTATTATATATTAGTATTATACACATTTAGATCTATATATGAACTGAAGTAATTTTTTAAAGTAATCATTTTTTTAAAATAACATTTATATTGTTACAGCATTATATTGTTCAAACAAATTTGAGTTCACAACCGTAATTTAATATTTTCGATTACCGAACGAGCGGATGCATTAAATACAATTCTTGCTTGCATCACATTGTGCATGAAGCTATTCGTTAAGTTTTAAATCATTTAACAGATCTCTTTAACTGTTATTTTTAACAGTATATTAATGTTATTTGCACAAAAATAATAATTGTAAAACGGTTAATGAGATTAGACCACCTTTCTAAATAATTTAAAATGTAGCGCAGATTGTACCCACTCTGATAACATAACCTGAACTTCATTATTAAAAAAGATTTAGGTTTAATTACACGAAGAGTTTCGTTATATTTTCTATCCGAAATTCAAGATTTTTTTTTCTTAGGATGGAAAACGCTAGAGCATGCTGTGGTCCTAAACATATCTGACGATATCAATTTCAGTTATTTCGTGATGTAATATCGTTAAGTGTAGTTTACTTTTTTCCTTCTTAAAGTCTAAAATTCTGAAGTCACGATTTTTAATATTTGTCAACGGCAATAACTGATGAAAATAATGTAGGTTGTGACACACCATTCAATAAGACAGTATGATATTGTGAAAATAAACGATATACAGAATAGAAGAATTCACATGCGCAACATAACAAAGCAGGTATTAAAAATAAAATTTTCGCTTTGCTTCTTTTAGCCATTTAAACATTGCTAGTACATTTAAAAATTTATATTTAAAAAAAAAATTATTGACTTAATGTGGTACACTAAATTTGGATTTTCTAAGTCAACGGGGGAAAAATTGATAGAATTGATGAATAAATTTATGAATTGGTACATCTCATGAAATACTAGAAGTTAATTTGAAGTGAACCATTAACCATTTTGTAACCGATTTTTCATTTTAAAAATCGCATGAGGGCAAAAGGCTTCGCTTTGTAAGTTGTAAAAATGTAAGTTAAAGAGGACTTAAAATAGTCGGTGGTAAACTTAAAAAGGGAGATCAGGTGTTAAAAGAAAATTAAAGACTATTCCCCATCTCCCTGTAAGCTAAAGAGGCATCGAATTACCATTAATCATAGTTGTCATCAAAGGATTGAGGGGTCAACCAGACTCCCACGCTTTCACAAACCATACCCGCGCAGGTGACCTTTTACAGAAGGAACCCCCACCCCAAGAATAACAAAAATATGAGGTCGGTTGGTTGATTACTCATCTTTTTTTCCAACTTCTGGATGCGGACTTCCGGAAAACAAGCATCCATTCTGGATTTTATTGATATCCAGAAATTGTTCCAAAGTTCCTCCCTCACATGTATTTTTTATTCTGTCATCAGTTCTTTTATTCCAAGAAGTTGATGGATGGAGGCATGTTCTAGAACAAACAGGAATTCCACCTGCTTTGGCACCGAACTCGATGATTTTTGATATAATATCGTGTAAAATATCTGTTGGTGATTTTCTAAATGGTGGGTGGATTCAGTGAGAGCCCTTTTCAAGATCAGGTGATTAGGTAAAAAAAAGAATGTTTGTTGCCCTCTTTGTGAATATTCATGTTTTTCGTGTTACCGGAACTATGCCGGAGTAGAAGGGTTTCGAGAGTTTTATATTTGCCATGTAAGTGTAAAATTTCCTGGTCAAGCTATTGTTGATTCTATAATTTGAATACACGGTTTTTGAGTGGACATTACTTCGCCTTATGAGTATCAGATTTATGCGATGCATAGTTATAATTCACTATAAATGTTTTTAATTTATTATTTGCAACATATGTATATATATATATATATATATATATNATATATATATATATATTGAGCCGTGTTGATTCAGGGAATAGAGAGTTCGCCTTCCAATGAGGTGAACCGGGCACGAATCCCAGTGATAGCTGGTCGATACGAATCCGCATCCGGCTTGCACCGACCACAGTGATGACGTGAAATATCCTCAGTAGAAGACGGATCAGGAATTAGAGTTCCTTAGCCGTCTGACTAACCGTGACAGGTTCTCGTGTTCTTCCTCTCCATGTAACGCAAATGCTGGTCAGTTCCATAAAAAATCCTTCAAATTTCTCCAAATACTCTATCCAGGAACATTAGTAGCATTTCTCAGTAGGAACATTTCTCAAAATACCCTCGAACATTAGTAGTCGTAAACCAAAAATTAGGGTCAGCTGTTCAACGACGGTTATATAAATATAAATAAATAAATTTAAAAAGAAACGTATGTATTTATTTACTGGTTCAAATTAGCAATATATTATAGGATTTAGTAAGTTGTGGTACCCTTATAACTAGTATTGCACCAGAATGAAAACTTGTTTAATATTATATTTAGAATCATTAGCTATGTTTTATTTCGTTTCGCATATACGTTCACTATACCGAGTAAAAAATCAATTATATGGTATTAATTAACACTACGAAATCATATACAAAAACTGAAAGGAAATCTTATAATTATTATTTTTAACCATTCATTATTTTTATTTTACAATAATGAGAAAATTTTGAACAGTGAGGTGAACACAGTTTTATATTATTTTGAAAGCCTGAAAATTTAAATAACAAAATACGAAATGTGAAGGAAGCGACCGAACGGTTTAGGTTATAATTAATGCTAATGCAAGACTCAATTAATTATGTCATTATTATTAAATGTTTGAATATACGACTTTTAAAAAAAAATGATAAATCAGAAACTGTTCGACCGATTTCTTTCGAAATTTGTCGTATAAAATTACATGTATATCAAAATGATGTAACTATTTGCATGCTTCACAGTTCAAAATTACACTGTTATGTAATTAAATAAAATAATTAAGAAAAAATAGTTATTAAATTTGATTTTTCTACATTGAAAAAGGTTAATTATTAAATTTGATTTTTCTGCTTGAAATTAGGCTTGGATGAACGAGATCTTAAGTTGTGTAAAAAAATATTTCGATTCGCTTAAAAATTACTTCGGATATAGCGAAATATGCTGAAAGTGAAATTAACATTTAGGGATTCGACTTATTATCTCTTGCTTGCCTTACAATTTGGATCCTATTTTCTAGATTAGCTCCATATGTTGAGGGTCATAAATCCAAATCCGATGGAGAAAAAAAGTATTTATTCATTTAATCTATGTTTTTGTGTCTGATTTTGTTGACTAAAATATCATACATTTAAGGTATGATATTTTAGGAGGACTTTTTGATGATTTGAGCTACAAGGAAAGGAAAACCATAAGAACCTCACACGGTTAGGCTGGCGGCAAGGGGACTCTAACCTGCGATTCATCTACCACTGAGTCTATTTTATGTCAGCACTGTGATCAGCAGAATTCTTCGAACTCGGGTCAACTCATTAGGAGGTGAGCGCTCTATCCCCAGAGCCACCACGGCTTTCTAGTGCATCGATTCTTTTTAAATGATGTTTTAGGCAGCGAAATATAAATAAGGGACATTATATTAATAACACATCGAATCGTGAAGTAGCAATTACATTAGCATGAACTACGAAAATGTTTGATGACTTTGACTATTATTTTGATTAAGTGCACCATCGATAGAAACCTTTGCTTGCATTAAAAGATAAAAATAAAATTGAAAAAAAAAGAAAGAAAAAAAAAAGAAAAACGCAAGTGTTCTTTTTTTCCTCTCTTCAAAATCCACGTGATGAGCAGAGGAAGAAAAAAAAAACGAAATATTTCTAATTTTACTTCTTGCAAACTTCAAGTTGCATATGGTTACATTTTTATTATTTTTTTTATAATAATTTTTTATGAAGTGCTTGGAGTAAAAAACTCATTAAGGTAAATACTTCAAACCAGTGAATTATCTTCCCTATTTACCTCATTTACACAAACTCAAACATCTCACGTTTAAATTAAGATCCGCCCCTCTTCAACCAGTGTGTATTTATACTCAAAATCTTGTGTGCAAAGAAAGATAAAGTTTATTCTCGGTGTCCAAATAAATGTAAAATATAAACCTTTTTTTTTCTTTCATGGTAGGGAAAAAAAAGGCTGGAAAAAATACCCTTTTCCACAAATTTCAAACAAATTTTGCCACTTTTCAAGCAAACATTTTTTTTTTCCTCCGCCAGATCGCGCTGACTTTTTAATAACAAGTTCGCAGCTCTCTAAGCCTTATCGGGAAATATCAGCAACGGGTAAATATAATACCGTATAAGGGTAGGTCGGGGGGCAAAAAGACATCTGTTTACCCTCTCCAAAAGCCCACTTTAATAAGCGCAAGCTAAAAGCCAATAAAAAAGACAGAGCGTTTTACAAACAGAAGAAATAGGGTGTCGCCAAAAGTGGTTTTGAGAGAGAAGCCGGTGACGATTTTTTTTAAACTCTTCGCCTTTTCGAATATATTCGTTGTGTTTATATTGTGTATACATATTTCAAAGTTTTTTCGTAGTAGATGTTTAAAAGTGATGCCACCCTATTTATTCAGGGCTATGTTTCTTCTTTTCTTTCTTCATGCATTTTTTTTCAATTAGAAAATTTCATAGATCTTTGGAATAAAACGTTTAAAATTTTTTTTTAAGATTGTTTTTCAAAGTTCTTTTTTATCAGTTTAAAACTGTTCTTTTTTAACAGCTTTAGATTTATTTTTCGATGCTCTTTATAGCAGTTAAAGATTATGTTTTCGAAGTTATTTTTAACAGTTTAAGACTATTTTTTTAAATTTTTTATTTTATAACCGTCGTTGAACAGCCGACCCAATTTTTGGGTTTACGGCTATTAATGTTCAAATTTATTGTCTAGCACACAAGTGAAACACATTCACAAATTTATGATTGATTACAGTGCGCTCTGTTGATGAGGTTACAAATTCTTAGGGGACATTAACCCTTAACGGTCCGGAAATGTTTCAAGTTTACTTCAAATCAAGCCCAAGCTGCTTTTCATGCGAAGAGAAATTATGGTATTTTTATATTAAGAAGGGAAAATATTTAGTTGACAATAAATTAGTTAAAATTTATTATTAATTATAACAGGAATGTTGACATTAATGTCGTAATTAAGCGTAATTAAATTCATTTTAAGTAAAAGCTGTAAAATTAAAATCATTTTTGAAGTCATGTAAGCTATGTTTATATTTTATTGGTATTTACTGATATCCTATTCCCTTTTTCTTTACTGTACTAAACATAGAGCATTGGTGGCTCAGGGGGCTCCATGCGTTCGCCATCCATTGAGGCGATCCGGGTTCGAATCCCAGCGATTGATGGTTGAGACGAATTCTGCACCCGGTTCGCACCAATCACAGTGCTGACGTAAAAATATCCACAGTGGAGAGTACCCTTGCCGTCAGGCTAACCGTGGAGGGTTTTCCTCTGCATGCAAAGCAAATGCGTGTTAGTTCCATCAAAAAGTCCTTCGCGAAGGCAAATTTCTCCCAATACAGGATGCAGGCTCGGGTGGCCTGGTGGGTAGGACACTGGCCCCTTGTCCAATAGGTCGTGGGTTTGATCCCAGCCGGCCGAAGACTCTCCGTGCAGTAAAAGGTGACTAGTGCAAAACATCTGTCGAGTCGCAAAGTCCTCCATGTTCCCATAGCAAATCATACCTCTGGGGGTACTGATCTGGGAGTTTCCTTGTCTTCTGGATTGGGTCAAAATTACAAAGCTACGGATTTGAACATTATTAGTCGTAAACCCAAAATTGGATAGGTGGTTCAACGACGGTTATAAAATTAAAAAAAAAATACATGATGCATGAGTTTCCTTGTCTTATGGATTGGGTTCAAAATGACAAGGCTATGGAGTTGAACAATTAGTAGTCGCAATCCTAAAAAATTGGTTCGGCTATTTAACGATTGTTATAATATTATGATATGCTTAATATATCTAGCAAATTAAGTTAAAAAATTCTTTTAATTTAATTAAAGGATAAACAGTTATAAAAATACAATAAAAATTCCACGTTTTGAAATTACGTGCTCTGAAAATCGCGCTGTTGGGAGAAAAATCTTAAAGTCTTTTGTATTCCAGAGCAGAGTTTCTGGCCGTCTTTGGCTACTTTACTTTTGAAAGCATTTCGAATTCCAGAAACACATGTACTTCCTTGGCGAAAGTATTAGTATGATTCCGATACTACTTTGTACTGGAAAGTACACCACAACGTGCTGCTCTCCTCTAAATTGAGATAGTTTTGTATCGGTGTCCTACGGATAAAACCTTTCAACAATATGGCTTTTTTTATTTATTTATTTTCTTCTTTTAAAGTTCGAGCACTCAAAAAGCTGCCTAGGGTTTGAGGATTTCATGTACTTTTATTTATTTTTTTGTTCAATGGTGTCGAGAATACAAATTCTAAAATTCGTGAGAGAAAATGTTCGATTGGGTCTTGCAATAAGCTCCGGTGTTGCAAGTTTGCCAGCGTCTTATAAATCGGATTGCATTTGTCAGGAAGTACCTGATTCTTTTTATATGGGACTGCTCCCAAAGAAACATCTAAGCTCTTAGGAAGAAAAATATATTTGATTATTTGAAATGGATAAGGTCGTATAGAACGAGAAAAAAAAATATTTCATGACGATTTTTATAGATCAATGAAAGTTTTATATAAGATAGTTATATATCATAGATGTAATGATTTTTAATGATTATTATAGTGATGCCCATATAATGATTATTATATATCATAGGAAACTCCACAAAGCATGCAATTTTAAATTTCAGTTATTAAATTTCTTATTTTTTTGGACAAATGTAGAGGCAATTCCAGTTAAGCCAATTCCAGTCTTTTCCAGTTAAGGCTAGGGATCAAAACTCTAGGTGGTGGGGATGGTACTACCGTTTAAAGGCGACTATTGGCTAATTTTGGAGATAAAAACTAATTTGGTTTCAAAATAAGTTTCATATACAATTTCATGGTATACCCTAAATTGATGTTCTTTTAAAGTCTACTACAGTGGTATACAGAAATTGAGAGAATTTGCAGACTTGGTCAATTAACACTCGTTGACTCCACTAACACTCCAACACTCGTTGGAGTAGGGAAGGTATGAAATTGCCACAGGACAATTCAGGACAATTGCCACAGGAAATGATAAACTGCTTTATTTCAAGTATGAAATCACGCTGCAATTCGCCATACCCCCTATTAACCCATTTTTTTGTTTATTCTGCATCCGCTGTTTCATACCTTCCGACTCCAACGAGTGTTACGCACGATCATGCGTGTGCATTACAATTGTTGAAGGGTTATTTGTTTTGTTTTGTATCAATGTGTGTACGTATCAGATTTCATTAAAATCAGTCCTGTAGTTCTAGAGATAATAGACCAAGTCTGCAAATTCTCTTCATTTCCTAAACCAGTGTATTGTGCCCAATATACAGTTGGCCGATTCAACACACTGATGAACTCTATTTTTAACTTATTATTCTACCAATATTCCTCCGATTATTGCTTATTTTCAAGCTTAAATATACTTTAAATATAGTTTTTTTTTAAAAGTGTTTTACGTTTTTAGGACACTTTAAAGATTTGTTTCACAAATTTGCAATTTTTGTTTAATTTTTTTATGAGAGTTATTTATAAATTGGTGGACAAACTTTAGATTTGATTCGCTACTTTTTCATAAATAGTTTTCCTAAATAATTTTTCATCCTTTTTTCATCCAACTGTCCAATTTCAAAACATACAGCATTCGTCTTTTTCTTTTTTGTAAAAAGTACAAACAATATTCAAACATTACATTTTTAAATTATAGAAAATCTTCTTTACTCATAATAATATATTTTTTATGATTCAATATTTTTTATGAGTGCAAATTGTATCCATTCATAATATTATTCATGTATTTTTTAGTGCAACATATATTTATTCTAAATATTCTTTAATATTTTTACTAATACGAACAATAATCTATATTTTCTATTGCTGCAATTTATACGCATTCGAAAATTCTATATTTTTTATGAGTGCGAATTGTATTCATTCATTATATTCTTCAATATTTTCTTATAGTGCAAAATATATTTGTTCATATTATTCCTTAATATTTTTACGAGTACGAATAATGCTTCATTACTTTCATTACTTTTCATTCTTCATTCATTTTCATACTTCATACTTTTAATTACTTTGAAATTATACACATTCTAATATTTTTTCCTAATTTTAATGAAGGTAAATTAAATTAATTTCATTACATTCACGCAAATGTTATCGGCATTTTATGCGATTGCAAATTACAATTCCCACAGTGAACACATTCAAAAAGGGCAAATAATTACCAACAGAGCTGGGCTTGCTCAGGGGATAGAGCGCTCGCCTGCCAATGAGGTGACCCGGATTCGATCCCAGCAATAGTTGGTCAATACGGATTCCGCATTCGTCTTGCATCGAACTCTGTGATGGGAAAATATCCTTAGTATTAGACGGATCATGGGTTAGAGTCCTCTTGCTGACAGACTAACCGTGGTAGGTTTTCGTGGTTTTTCTCTCGATGTAACGCAAATGAGGGTAAGTTAGAGCAAAAAGTCGTCCACGAAAGCAAATTTCTCCCAATACTTGACCCAGGAGCTTTCCTGTCTTCTGGATTGGTTCACAATTACAAGGCTTCAGAGTTGAACATTAGTAGTCGTAAACCCGAAAATTGGGTCGGCTGTTCAACAAATAAAAAATAAAACACATGACGATAGATGTAGATACAAAACAAACAAGGTATACAAAATATTGAATATCTATAGATTATATATCAAATAAAGAAAATAATGCAAAATATTTTGACTATTTGTAGAAAAGATTTTACGAGAATCATTCAAAAAAGTTATACAGAATGTAAGATTTTACAAGTATAATATAGATCATACAGAAGTATACAGAATTTACGTAGAAGGTATCCATAGTATAATGAAAATCGATAATGCGGAATGTATAGAAGGTATATGAAAAAAAAATTATAGAAGCCCCCTTTTTTTAATGCCTAGTCACAGATAGTTCCCTTGTCTTCTGGATTGGGTTCAAAATTACAAGGGAGCGGCGTTGAACATTAGTAGTCGTATACCCAAAATAGGTTCAACGACGGTTATAAAATAAAATAATTACCATCCGTCAAAATACAATTGATTAACGATTAATTTATTTTGTAATTTGACTCAAATATAAATATGAAGGAAATGCTTCTGTTTGCTTTACAATCCTTTCATAATAGAGAGAGAGAGAGAGAGAGATGAAGAGGTGCTCTTCTATTTGATCTTTCACCACATATTGACATAAGTATGAGAGAGGGGATCATTTTAATTAACATTGAGAAGTGTCAACAATTATCACCCACCCCCGTAAAGCCATGGCTACTGGCTATTTTATTTCGAAGATCAATAAAATACTAGTTTACACTTGTATAACATCCCCAAGAGGCATCTTCGATTTCTATAGATTCGTTTAAACAATACACTCATTTTCGATTGGAGGAGGAGATTTCATCTGTTGTTTATGAAGATTGTCTCCTCACTTCGATGATATTAAGTATTAGTTTTGCGCAAGAGATGGCGCTAGTGAACCATATTTCTGCTCGTAGGAGGAAGCGAGAATTTTGTTTGTTCTGTGATTTATTTCTACCGTTTTAGATTATTGCTATTATGAAACAGTCCATTTGAATTTAAAATATTTTTATTGGTTACTTAGTAGTTTCGATTGAGTTACTTTAATTTCATATATTTATTTAGTACTACTACAGCTCGTAGGGGTATAAGTAGTAATTAAAAATAAATTTTTAAAGACGTTTTAATCATATTACTGGTGTGCAATTGAAAAAACAACGTAAGTGCTTATGATAAATGTCGAGAAAAATAGATTGACAACTATTTTCTTTCCTTTGTTTATACTATTAATGTTAAAATAAGAGCCGCGGGGGCTCAGGGGATAGAGTATTTTCTTTCAATGCGTTGAACCGGGTTCGAATTCCAGCGATAGCTAGTCCATACGAATTCCGCATTTGGCTTGCACCAATCTCAGTGCAGGCGTGAAAATATCCTCAGTGGTAGATGGATCATGGGTTAGAGTCCCCTTGCCGTCAGGCTAATCATGGGAGGTTTTTCGTGGTTTTCCTCTCTATGTAGCGCAAATCCGGGTTAGTTCCATCACAAAGTCCTCCACGAAGGTAAATTTCTCCTAATACTTGATCTAGGAGTTCCCTCGTCTTCTGGATTGGGTCCAAAATTACAAAGCAACGGAGTTGAACATTAGTAGTCCCTACCATCAATATCTCTTCTGATTAATACTGTTTATTTTCTTTGAAATGTTTGTTTGTATTTAGTTCATTTCTAAGTAACGCTGTTTTCTGGATTTCATATTTAATATTCTTATTATTTGTTAAAACTCTAATTTGAAAATTTTGAATATGTTTGCTTATGTGATTGAACTGTTGCGCGCACTTCGAACTTTCGGATTGTCCCCGGATGTCCCCTTACGGGGGCTGGGCGGGGCGGGCTTAAGCTAGTTATTAGTAGTCGTATATCCAAAAATTGGGTCAGCTGTTCAACAATGGTTATAAAATAAAGTGTTAAAATAAAATTAAGAAATTTTTTATTTATTTATTTTGCAAAATGTATCTTATTGCACAAAAACCTAAATATAGCCTTATTACACAAAATATATAAAAAAATTTCAATTTTGATTTATTTTCTTTGGTCGCTTACGTCGATTCACGCTTTATAATATATACATGACTTGCGTCTCATACATTACCTTTTTATTGCACTGTAAGTTAGAGGCTTTTCAAATATTATATAAGCACAATTTGAATTTAAAAAAAAAAAAAAAGAATTACCTTCCTCCCTTGACAGCAAAAAATAACAAATTACAAATCTCTCATGTTTACGTTTGAAAGTTGCAACATCCAATTTCTGTTTTTTGCTTATATCTTTTGCTGTAGTAACGTAACTTTAAGATAAAAATCAAAGAAAGGACCATTGCCATGCCTCTCTTCCTGCTTGTCAGCAAAAGTAAGCAAAACCAGAAATCCCTTCCCTTTTAGGTGCTTACGTAATATTTGAATATTTATAATATAATTTATATTGTATATAGATAAATCGAGCAAACTTTCTTTAATTTTATCATTATTTATTTTGACATTGGAATCTTCAGCTTCGTGATATCAGCCGAAATAAAATTTTGGCGAACACAATTTTTTTAATTATTTTTAAATTATTTGATAACATTGATTGAAATAGTTTAGTGCTTTTTGTTTTGCAACATTTTGGTCGAAATCATATGATTTTTGTTTTCAGTAATTCTTCATTAATTTGTTTGACTTTAATTTTCTGAAAAAAACAAGAATATAAAGTATAAGTTACAGGGAAAGATGGGTGAAAAATACGAGAATGTTAAACACAGTTTTACAACTTAAAAAAAAAGAAAAGAAAAGAAAAGAAAAAGAAGAAAAAAAAGCCTCCATGTCTCTGTAATTTTGAACCCAATCCAGAAGACAAGGAAAACTCCTGTATCAAGTATTGGGAGAAATTTGCCTTCGTGGAAGAATTTTCGATGGAATAGACGGCATTTGCGTTACATGGAGAGGAAAACCATGAAAACCTCTCACGGTTAGCCTGACGGCAAGGAGACTTTAACCCATAATCCGTAAACCACTGAGGATATTTTACGCCACTGAGAATGGGGTCGGTCGAACTGGGCGTGGAATCAGCCATCGCGGGGATTTGAGCCCGGTTCACTTCATTGGGAGGCTTAGAGTTCTATTCCCTGAGCCACCACTGCCCTAGGTGCTTATAATGGAAAAAAAAAGAAAGAAAAAAGTGCCCTCGATGTCATGTATGCAGAGAACATCAATCCAAGTTTCTAAATTGTTGTTTTTATACATTGAGAAATTATTATAGTGATTACTTGATTGTGGTATAGTAGTTCTTAAAATAAATATTCATTATTACTAAGAAAATAATATAATTCTACGTATTATTATTAATTGTATGTCAATTGTAGAGTAAGAAATGGAAGCATTGTTAATATAACATTACTGAAACAGTTCATAAGCTAAAGATTCTTAATTTGAGAAACTCTTATTAGTACAGGACAATTATTAGTATATTTATAACCGGTCTAAAATATTAGGAATAGGATAAATGAGCAAAAGTCAAAACTAATATTATTAAATATTATAAATATTATTATTGAGTATTTATTTTCGAAATAAGTATTTGTCAATTAAGTATTTATCTAAGTATTAAGTATTTATTATAAAAAATAAAAAAAAATTATTTAGTATCAGAAATATTAAATATTGTAAAGAATCTGATGTAACATAATATATAGTTTTATTTAGTATTTATTATTGAAATAACATTTATTATAGAAGTAACATTTATCATTGAAATAATATTTATCATTGAAATAATATTTACTATTAAAATAGCATTTATTATTGAAATAGCATTTATTGTTAAAATTTTTATTTATTATTATAAAGAAACTAATACAATTCATTATAATATTGTTTAGAATTTACAATTGAAATAGTATTCTTTATTAAAAGTATTAACTACTATTATAAAGAGACTTTAATTCCGTTTAATATTATATAGCATTTATAATTACAATGATGTTTATTTTTTAAAATTGTAAACATTATTGTAAGGAAACTAATTTAGTTACGTATATTATTATTTGATATTTATGATTAATATAATATTTATTATTTAAAATAATAATTATTTAAAATAATAATTATTCAAAAAAATCTAATTTAATTCCCTATAATATAATTTAGTATTTAATAATGAAAATAGTACAATTATTGAGAAAAGTGAACAGAAATCTGTTTTTCCTTTTCAATCTGTGGTTAGTGTTGAAACTTTATACTCTGTTAATATAATTTACAGAAAATATGTAATAATGTATTTTTAAAAAGCATTTTAATAAAATGTTTTAAAAAATGAATTGAAACAAAAACAAACAAACAAAAAAAACTTTAGTGTTTGACATAAAAAATTCTTAAACGATAATGCGGGACGAAACAATAATTTTTATAATTAAAATGATATTTATTATTAAAAATAGTAATCATTTAAAAAAAACTTAATTTAATTCCGTATAATATAATTTAGTATTTAATAATGAAAATAGAATTATTATTAAAAAAAAGTGGAGAGAAATTTGTTTTTCCGTTACAATCTGTGACTAGTGTTAAAACTCTATTCTCTGTTGATATAATTTACAGAAACATGTCAAAACATGCTCAAAATCCATGAGTCTTAAAAACACAGAGGGGGGGGGGGAGTTCATTAATACAACAAGAGGATGTTCTACATATATCCGTCCGCTTGTTTGAGGAATCTGAGTCACTGGGAAAGGAGGGTTTTTGGGAAAACACAGGAGCTGCTGTGATTCGGGATACTGTGTTCGCTTTTCCCGTCTGCTAAAGGGTCAATTTCCGTTCCTTATTCGTTTGCTTATACTCCCCCGCACTTATCCCGGTGCTCTCTAGGTGTCATCTCCGGTTGAGCTTTAAGTCTTGAGTCAATAAGCGATTTGGAGGACAGCCCTCTGATAAGTCAGGTGATGATGTGGTTGATAAACGAAGAACGATTTAATTAAACCTCTTTTCTAACCCCTCCATTAGAATCGATACATGGGAGTCACTCATTTTTTAAAAAATTAAGATTAGAACATTAACAGTTATTATAGTGGTAGGAAAAAACTACATTTTCTTTGTAATTGACTACAACTACTTTATTACAATTACAGCTACCTACAACTACTTATTTTTAAAAATGTAGTGACTACAAACTACTNCTTTTTTTAAAAAATGTAGTGACTACAAATTACTTTCGAAATGTATTCACTACTTCGTTAGTTTCAACTGTTTGTCTAAACTTAACTGGAGAACTTAATTTTCACCAAAATTTATAAGTTTGGAAATGTTAACTTTACTTTCTGCTTATATCGCCATATCTCTAGAACTTTTAAAGCAAATTGAAACAATTTTGCTTCGTTTAGCCAAAGATAATTCCATTAAAAAATAATTTTCAATTAAAATTTATTATTTTTTTAATTAATAGTCGAAAACTAATTTAGACTGCAAGGTTTATGAAAAATTAAATTTGCATACCTTGCAAATTCGACTATTACTAAATAAAATAATAAAAATAAATATTAAAAATTATTTTTGTATTGAATTATATTTATAAGGAATTCTATAATCATATGCAAAAATGTTTCAATGCACTTAAAAAGTTCTCGAGATATAGCAAAATACGTGATAAGTAAAATTGCAATTAAGAGGTATCGAAAAATAGGCTACGCCTATAATTTGAAGGCCAGGACTCTAAATCCGCCGAAAAAAAGCTATTTCTGTTCAATTTGCGCTTTTGTGTCTGTTTTTGTAACTTAAAATATCATCTGCGCTAACTAATTAGCATAGTTTGCAATGTTCGAGGTCCACCTCTCGAACTATTAAGATTGAGTCCTGGTGAAAGTCCGATAATTAGATCAAAAGCTAGGATGTTTGTTTTTTCGTGCAGTACCTGTGTATATCTGAAGTGATCGGCAAATTCGACAAAAAACAAATTTCATGAACTGGAATTCATGAACGTGGACAGATAGTTAAACAATTCTATTACTTTAAATTTAATTCATACCCAAGTCAAAATTGTTGATGGTTTTCCATTGATGAACCTATATCATCTTGATGGTAACCATCAATAATTCCATCATGAACCATTATATTTTTTGATGGTAATCAATATAAGTAACCATCACCCCAATCTGATTAGCATTGATCAGCTGTAATATTTTTCTTTTTTCAGAAAACAAATTTCAAGATGTAAGCTTTATAAAACTGTTTTGTAAGAAACACCCATAATATTTATTATACATTTGAATTTTATTTATGCACTTCCTGCGGGTTTATTCATGTATTTTATTAGTTTTCGTAAAATAGGTTTATGAAAATCTGCCATTTTGCTGAATTGCAGAATTCTGAATTGATTTTAAACTAAATTTTTAAGATTTTAACTAACATTGAATTATCCCAACTTGCCATCTAGTTCGTTGTAACGAGATTTGAAGCAAGTCATTTCGACAATCTTATATTATTCTTAGAATTTAGGGCGTAGTATTATAAAATTATCTCGCTAGATGGCGTTCTATGATAGGAAATTTTTCAAGTTTCTCCTTTTTATTCACTTTCAATTTATATAAGATTCTAAAAAATTCAAATATAGTTAGAAAAAGATTTTAGGGAGGGAAAAAAATCAAAAACAGAAAAAAAAAATTCTTATACGCTATAAGAAATTATCACTGCTGGTTATTTATATTTCGCAACTTCGATTCCATTAGTTGATTAATGAAAATAAAGACAGTTTTCGGAAATCTCGAAATCAATTTGTTTAAAGTAGTACAAATAATAATTATATTATATAAATATGCATAAATAATAATTATATAATAATAAAATGAGTATTTTAAGAACCTTGAGGGTTTTTAATTGCGTCATATTGTGCAATTATAGATAATTAAAGATAAGACGACTTATATATTTTTATAATTACTTACGCTCTGATGAAGATTTGCATCGAAATTGTAATATAGAATAAATTAAAAGTGTTTAAAAATGAATACTAAAAAGTAACACTAAAAAAATGATAAATAAAAAAAAATATTAAATGTGCAATAAAAAATATAAATCAATAAATATATTCTTGAGATAAGATTAAAATGACACTTTTCCTTAGTTTTTAAAATAAAGCACCGTAAATCTGTAATTAACTTACATCTTGTGCGTGTGTACTTTTGGACATATAAACAAGTTTGTATGTCCAAAAATTAAGTATTAAATTTGTTTAAATGGACAAAAAAGATAAATATTAGAAGAAAAAAAACTTCTAAAATTGCAGCAAATAAGCAAAACTTTCAAATTTTTTATTTAAGAGCCGTCATATTTTGTTTTCGTTTTGCTAATTTTTTTTATTTTACTGACCGAACTTCACAGTAATGGAGAAGGTATATTCTAAATAGGGTTATTCTATTTTCTTTATTCTATTATTCATCATTATTCTATTTTCAAAAACTGAAGCAATATCATAATGAAACACGTGAGAACTTGCTGTTGAAATAAGGAGAATATAACGTGGGTTATTATAGAATTTCAATTAAATTTTTTTTCTGAGAAAGTTACACTAATTAAATTTTGCAATCGTATTTTTAGAAAGTTCTAAAAGTATCTGCCTTTTATAAGAGTTGTGATAAACATTTTTATTTTTATGTCATATACCTGGGGTAGTTCAAATATTACGTAGGCACGCTTTTGAAAATTTTCGATCTTACCCGAGCCTTCTCAGCAAAAATAAGCAAATCACAAACAAATTTCCATGCTTACGTAAGTTACTAAAAACAAATGGCGCTTACGCTGCGCCATTCGTCTTTAGTGTTAGCTTTCACGTTTACTGTAGTAATCTAATTTTAGGATTAATGTAATTCTGTACTAAACAAAATTTATGCTCTCATTTATTTTCTAAAATTTCGAGAGGAATCTTTTGTTTTTCTTTTATGACTCTTGGCGACTGAATTGCTTGGCGACTAATTTTATTTATTATTTTTTTTTTTTTTTGCATTTTAAAAAAAGTTTCGAAAATAAAAGAACTTTAGTTTCTTAAAAAATTTTACTTTATTACTAGAGTTGAACTGCCGACCCAATTATGCTCAACACTGTAGCTTTGCAACTTTGAATCCCTCCCAGAAGACAAAGGAAAATGCTGTATAAAACATGGGGTCAAACTAGCCATTGTGGAGGAAACTTTTTTATAGAACTAATCCGTATTTGTGTTGCATGGAGAGATAAACCACGAAAACCATACACGGTTTTCCCGACGGCAAGACGATTTTGACCCATGATCCGTCTACGACTGAGGATAATTTTGTCAGCACTGTGGTCGGTGCGAGCTCGAGCTGGGCTCAGAATTCGATTCGTCTTAATCTGCAACAACTGGAATTCGAACTTAGGGCGCATTCCTTGGTAGGCGAACACACCATCCCTTGAGCCACCGTAGCTTTTACATGAACATTGATCAAAACCCTACCTCCAAGCTCTCAGTAAATAGAAGATCAGAAAACATTTTCTTGTTAGGTGAATACGTTAGATTTAAACGGCCCCTACGGCAAGTTTTTAACATCAAAAATTAAAAACGATCAAAAATTCAAAATTTTATATCCATCGTTGAACTGCCAATCCAATTTTGGGTATACGCCTACTAATGTTCAACTCTGTAGCTTAGTAATTTTGAACCAATCCTGAAGACAAGGAAACTCCTGTGTCAAGTACCCCCAGAGGTATCGATTTGTTATGGGAACATGGAGGACTTTGTGACTCGACAGATTTAACGTGNTTCAATTCGGTAGCTTAGTAATTTTGAACCAATCCTGAAGACAAGGAAACTCCTGTGTCCAGTACCCCCAGAGGTTTTGATTTGTTATGGGAGCATGGAAGACTTTGTGACTCGACAGATTTTACGTGCATCAGTCACCATTTACTACACGGGAAATGTTCGGCTGGCGAGGATCAAACCAATGACCTCTTAGACATGGACCCAGCGCCCTACCAGCCAGGCTATCCCGGCCTCAAAATTATAAAAAATCGGAAATAATCAAAATAAATTTTTTTGAAAAATCTAAAAACAGACAAATTTATTGCGATTTCGAATGCAAGGTATGATGCCGTCGAATAAAAGATTTTGTGTTGTCGAATGCGGTATAAACTTGTGCAAGAGGCCCCAAGATTTGTAAATCGTTCTTTGTTCGCAAGTTTTTTCTCAGCGAGAATCTATTCAGTGAAAAGAATTCAAAAGACTTTTGAGAGTGAGTAAAAATTAAAAACAGTTCTCGTTCCCACCAAACAGACACCCGGTTTTGGTACAAACAGGTAAAAAATACCGCGGTACCGCCTCTGCAAACAGTGATGCGGTGCTATCAAAGAAATAAAATTTTAAAAGGACGGTGCTTCGTAATTATGCTTATTTATTTCTTTTTCTTGTTTGGAAAATCAAACAGAATAGAGCCTTTTCTAGAAAGGGAATCAAAAAGATTGCTCGGAATTTATAAACACAGCTTAAAGCTCACACCGACAGGCCATCAAATACCCCCACATCCTAAAAAAAAAAAAAAAGACTTCTTGTTCATCAGAAAAGCAACTATTGGCCCAGCATTTGCAAGAATTGCACCACACCCAAACTAGGGCCATCAGCAAGGAAGAAGAGAAGACCTGTTATTTTCTTCGCTGACCATTGTTGGTTATAAACGCATTATTAACAACCAGTGGAATCCTTAAGTCTAGAAGCCCGGACGGGGGGGCACAGAGGATGGGCCCTTTCATAACCTATGTAAAACTACCGGGTTTGTGCTATCTAATGCCTGCTATCTAGATGTTTCAAGTTGCACTGTCTTGTTCATGAAATTAGATTTCTGCTTTTTTTTTTTTTATTCCATTCCATCATTTATGAAGTTCCTATATTTTATTTATTTTACTTATTTTTCGACGTCTGCCATTAGTTTAAGTCTTTTATAGTACTTTTTTCTTCTTGAGTATTTGAAACGCTAATATTTTGATGGAGCTAAAGTAAACAAGCATTGAGTAAGTTTATTCATATTTTTTAAAAAAAAAAAAAATTTTTTTTTTGTTGAATGTGCTTTGGCTATAAATTATAATAATTTATTCCTAAACTTATTTGTACTTATTATTTTTTTTAAACTTTTTTTATTATTATTTTATTTTATAACCGTCGTTGAACAGTCGACCCAATTTTTGGGTTTACTACTACTAATGTTCAACTATGTAGCCTTGTAATTTTGAATCTAATCCAGAAGACAAGGAACTCCTAGATCAAGTATTGGTAGAAATGTTTATCATATTTTCTTAAAAAAATTATTTGTTGAATGTGCTATACATTATTAAAATTTATTCCTAATCTTATTTGTTCTTAATATTTTGTTTTACATTTTATAATTATTTTATTTTGTAACCGTCGTTGAACAATCAACCCAATATTTGGGTTTACGACTACTAATGCTCAACTTAGTAGCTTTGTAAATTTGAACCCATTCCAGAAGACAAGAGAACTCCTGGATCAAGTATTGGGAGAAATTACCCTTCGTGAAGGACTTTTCGATGGAACTAACCCGCATTTGCGTTACATAGAGAGGAAAACCGCGGAAATCTCTCAGAGTTAACCTGAAGGCAACGGGACTCTAACCCATGATCCGTCTACTACTGAGGATATTTTACGCCGGCACTGTAGTCGATGCGTGCTGGGTGCGGAATTCGTAATGACCAAACATTGCGGGATTCGAACCAGGTTCATCTCATTGGAAAGCGAACGCTCTATCCATTTTCTCTTAATATGACAATTCGGCTTCTTTTAGTAGATGTCCAATTAGATCTTGTTGATAACATTTTTTAAAATTAGTTTAATTAAAAAAAAAGGACTTTAAATATTCAAAAACAGCAATACTCTATTTAATTGTACTAGTATGCATCATTTCGCAAAATATTTCCACACAATAAGTCTTTTACCATCCAAATAACCTAAACTATAGTTACAAACATTTGATTGGTCCTAAGAACAGTGTTTGTGATTCTCTAGTACGCTTTTATTACAAAACACGTCCTTATTCAAAACGATTTGTGTTTGTTTGTTCTACTAAAATGAGCATAATTTTTTTTTTAATACAGATATTTTAATTCTGTTCTTGTTATTAAATTCTACATTAAATTACCTTCAATTTGACATATAAACGTTTGTATTTAAGTGAAAATTAATATATTCTACCAGCACACAAAGTTGAAAAACATGAAACTTTCAAAAAATGTCCACACTTTTGGCCACCACTGTATATATATATA